>NW_027402582.1:0-3307 GCF_003265705.2 Callorhinus ursinus
CACTACTGCTGACCCTGTCCCTCCCCTTGCCACTTCCCCTGCCCCTGCTCTTACATCTGTCCCTGCCCCTGTCCCTGCCCCTATCCTGAGCCCTGCCCCTACTCCTGCTCCTGCAGGGCTCCCACAGCCACATCCAGAGCCTACAGCCCTGCAGGGAGAGCTCCTTGTACAATCACCCTTAGTTCCATCGCCGGCACCCGAGACCCTGCCCGATTGTTTCATCGCCTCCCACTGTGTTCTTTCTCTCTGGTACATATTAACTGTTATTTTATCCTTCCATGTCCTATATACTGTTTATTATTTGTTTTAAAAAAATTACTTGTTTTCAATTGTACACGTCATAAGCATTAAGTACATGCCCAACGCTGTGCCACCACACCCCACAACGTTGCTGCAGAATATCTCATTCCCCAAAGGAGTCCCCAAACCAGAAGCCCTTCCTGCCCATTTCTCCTCCATCCCAGACCCCGGCAACACTTAAGCTGCTTTCTCTCTCTCTTCCTTTACCTATTCCTGATGTTTCTGTAAGTGGAATCACGCAATAGGGGCCTTTTTGTCTGCCCTCCTATTTTCAAAGGGGATTCGTTTTCTTCTGTTTGTTTGTCATTCAATTTCCCTTATGTGATATTGAAATCCCCGATGGATTACACATCAGATGTAATCATAGAGGCCACTTGAGGAATTATGGGCACCATCTCGGGGCCAAGACCCCTGGTCCTGCTGGGACACCACAGCCTGACCCCAGAGAGGACAGGGCTGGTTCCTCCTGAGACCCACACAGAAACCAGGGAAATGCGGAAAGCTGGAAAACACAACACAAAGGGCAAACCATTGCTCACAACCCAAGGCCAGAGAAAGGTTTCCCATGCCACTGGTCCAAATAATACATCAAGTCCCTGGGTTCCACAGGGACAGCAAATGCATGCAAGTCCAAGGGGGGAAGACAGGCACGTGGGGAGTCAGAAATGCGGGAGCTCCCGGGGAGGGACTCGGGAGGCATAGGACACCCTATGGAGGTAGTGCTGGTCACCCTCAGACTGGCAGGTGTCTGGTCTGGGGACCAGCAGCCCTGGGGAGAACGTGAAGAAGTGGAGATCCCCAACAGGTACCCTGAAAGAAGGGTAACAGGCACCCCTGTCTGGGGGAAAAGTGAGCAGCACCCATACCAGGCCGCAGGTGCACCCATCACTGACTATGTTCAGCCTTGGACCCACCCCCGGACATTCTGGCTCGGTTTTTCACAGATGTGTTTTCAGGAGTGTTCATCACAGCCGTGGTGGAGAGAGCAGGGAATACAACAACACTAATGCACAAGGAGATGGATGGGATCCACGGTCCCAGTCCTCATGATAGAGGATACATAGTGTCCTGTAGGCACTGTCACATTATGATTCGGGGCACACGATCTGGGAAGCCCCTCCTGAGACCCCTCCTGCCACCCTGTCCCTGGGAACATTCAGAATTGGAGGAGGAGGAGGAGGAGGTGGAGAGGATCCAGGATGACAGAGGTCCAAGGAGAAGGAAGGTCAGCACTGGGAGGACCTGAGCCACCATCCAGGGCCCGGGCTGTGGTGCCTTCGGACCTCACCCCAAATAAGGGCTCCTGATGGGTGGACCCAACTTCTGTGGTTTCCCTCCCTCCGTCCTTCTCACTCCCTCCCTCCTTCCCCCTTTCCTCCCTCATTTAGCAGAGGATCTGGGGTCCCTGCTGTGTCCTGAGCACTGGGGCTTCATCAGTGAGCACCCCCAACCCACATGGTCACGTCCACTGTGGGATGTGACAGGGGTCAGTCCTCAGGGCTAGGAGTGGTGATGAGCACCAAGAATCTACTCCTGAAAACAGAGACCAGTTGCAGAAAGAAAAGAATGGAGAGACCCATGCTTAGCACTTCCTCTAGAAAAATATAGTCCTGAAAAGTGATGAAGAGTAAGTATACCCTAGACTTCCTGCAATGTGAGTTCTAGTGGCAGGTATGCACTGATTCCTAGAACTAACAAAGTAAATTATCCAGTGTCGACTGGGGTTTTGTGACCCAACTTTTCTGACCAAATGACAACATTTCAGCCAACATCTCCAGGGCATCCGAGTTTTCCCAAAGGTCTCTGTGATCCTCTGATCCTTCCATCAACCTCCTTGGGAAGCTCTGTCTTGTCTTACTTGTCTCCTGCCTCTTCTGGGAGCCTTCTGTGGCCTCCTTGACAGGGCCACCCCCACCAGGACTCCCCCGCCAGGACTCCCTGTGCCCCGTGGCCTGGCGCCCAGATCCCGTGGAGGTCCTGTGAGCCAGGTGCATTGTGCAAAGCCTGTGCACTCCTTCTGGGGTCACCTGGCATCTGTCTTCCAGCAGCCTGCATCTTCCTGCACTGGGTCTCATCTGAGCAGTCTGTGAGGCCGGACTGTGCCCATGTCATGGGCACGGAAGCAAGAGTCCAGAAGTTTCAGACGACCTGTTCCCAGTCCCAGTGTGTGGAGCCTGGGCCAAGAATGGTCAGCAAGCAGAGGAGGACTTGGGCTCAGGGAGCCTGAGGGAGGACGTGGCACAGTGAGCCTGCAGGAGAGTGAGCATCGTGGGAGCCTGGCGCTCAGGCCTGCTGGGAGTCCACGTCCCACCCTCACTGGCTTTGTCTCCAGGGCTGGAGGTCTTCAGGGTATCCAACCTCCGCGGTTGCAGGCTGGCAGTGGCTGGCAGGAGAGGAGGCACCTGATGCAGGAGAGAAGCCTCGGCAGAGAGGAGGGGGCAGGCACTCCCCCATTGGCAGGTGCACTGGGGCAGGCTGAGGGGGCATCTGCAGACAGCAGTGCCTGCAGCTGGGGTCTTCACACAGACCCCCTCGTCAGGCTCAGCACAAGCTTGTCTGGATGGCCTTTGTCCCCCAAATACAAAGTCTGGCCCAGGACGCCCCTCAAGCCCCGACTCCCAATCATTTCTACTCAGCTCAAGTGACAAGTAATGGCCAGTAGTTTAGGTGGTGGTGGGTGCACAGTGACATTTGTTTTTCTGGACTGTGCTGTAACGTTGCTGGCATTTTAAAGATCTCAGGGCTTTGATTCAAAAACAGTAGGATGCTGGGAACCTCAGACAGCTTTCTGGAAACCTTCTTCTGGGCCTTGCAGCCCTCCCATCCCACCAGCGCTGCTCAGAATCCCTCCAGGTCACAGACCCACAGTCTTGGGACCGCAGATGGCTCAGATGATGTGCCTTCAAAAAGCGATCCTGGTGGGGCAGCAGGACACACTGCGGATTCCCAGCAAATCCGCTTCTCAGAACCTGAGGGTACTGTTGGACGAGCTGTCTGAAAACAGCCA
>NW_027402583.1:0-3307 GCF_003265705.2 Callorhinus ursinus
GTCTTTCTGTGACCCCAAGGGTCCTGAGACCCCACTGTCCCGCGAGGGTTCCACCCCCGCTTAGCCACTGGAACGACGTCCCTCAGCAGAGCCGACTTCTAAAAGGTCCGATTTTGTGCTCCGCGGCTCTATCACTTGCCAGAAGTGGCAGGCGGAGGCCCCTCCCCCGCCGTCTATCCTCCCGAATATCGCCTCGGATTCACTTCTCCGCACGTCCTACCTTCCAGTAAGTGGTCGCTTCTCTGTTCAGAGAGTTGTTGCTACTCTCCTCTTTGATCTCCTGTTGAGTTCGTAGGTGTTCAGAATGGTTTGATCCCTATTCAGCTGAATTCCTGAGACCAGACGAAATCCAGGTCTCCTACTCCTCCGCCATCTTGCTCCGCCCCCCCCTTATGGAATTTCTATCAGTTGCATGGAGAATGGCTTGGAAGTTAATAGAGGAAGTAGGTAAGCAATTGGAAAGCTCTTGCAGGGATCCAAGCTAGGGACCATTGTGGCTTGGATTGTAGTGGTGACAATGGAAATGGAGAGATGAAGCTTTATTTTAGATAAACTTTGGAGGCAGGATCAACAGGACTAGGTGGTGAGTGGACGTTGGGAGTAAGAGAAGGAACAAAAGCAAGGATGTGGTGAGCCGATGAGGCCGTCAGAAAACAGCTCTGAGCAGCCTTTCCTTCACTTACCATGCATCTTTTTCTCTTTTTCCCCATATCAGGGGAAGTGGTCTCCTTATTCCTTTCCTATAAAACATCTTCAGTCACCCATCTTGAGCCATTCATCCTATGGAGTTGCTCAATATCTTAGCCTCGTTCTGTCATAAATCTTCAAGTCCCGCCCCCCCCCCCCCCCACTCCTGGCATCCTTCTCAGCTTATACAACCAATGCAAGTTTTATCTACCCTGAATTAAAAACCCTTCTCTCAGTGTCAATTATCTTTTGAGTTGCTCCTTCAGTTCCCTGTCTTTCTTTGAGAGCAAGTTGTTTTTGTAAGTTGTCTATATTTTTCATGGTTGTTTCCCAGAATAGATGTTCTCACCTTGATGTCACATGAGTAAAGAGTGATGTTGCACCAACTTGGGTGCTATCCAGGCATGTGATTTAGCTAGCCAGCAGTCCTGAACATTTTGCCTCACATAATTCTTTATTTGTTGCATTCCTATAATCTTTGTTGGAAGAGATTTAGAGAAGGGCAAAGATTGCCTGATGCAGACACATTAGAAAGAGCTAATGCTTATTTCCTTGAGGTTTCCTCTCTAGGAATCTCCTAAAATCTACGGCTTCCAAAGTTCATTAAACTGAGCATCTCCCTTATTTGTTTCTCGCTTCCACCCCTCATAAAGTGCATGGTAAATTGGGTATTGAGATAGTAAATAAATTATAGTGTAGCCTCTTCTGTTACGGAAAACATGTGGCCTTCATAAACATATGACCAAATAGTTGGGATCATATTTTCTTTTAAAGATTTACCTATTTATTTGAAGGGGGGAGGACACAAGTGGGAGGCGTAGAAGGAGAGAGAATCTCAAGCAGATGCCACGTGGAGCACAGAGCCCCACATTGGGCTCGATCTCACGACGCTGAGATCATGACCTGAGCCAGAACTAAGAGTTGGATGCTTAACTGACTGAGCCACCCAGGCACCCCTACTTGGGATCATTTTTAAATACCCAATGTTGGGTGGTCATCCAAATAACATCAAACAGTTGGTATTTTAAAGCACATTATTTATCCAAGATGGATAAATGATTATCCCTCAAAGAATGTTCTGATGAGCAATAAGGCTAGCTGTGGAATTAAATAAAGGGGACCAAAGAGGAAGATAGAAAATTGACTTTGGAGATACAGAAATGGCCATTGAAAGGAGCCCAAGTTTAATAGAAAAGCTGGGAAGGAATATTAGGGAGAGTAATTTAACACACAACTTTATTAGCCTTGGCTTCTGCTGGTTTTTGGTCTGTTTTCCCCATTTGGCTACCCACATTGCTTGGTTTTTGTCAAACACTTAGCTTCCATACCCTGGTTCTCTGCTGAGTTTCCTCATCCCCGCTTCTCTGGCTTGCAAACTGTTTATTCTACAAGGTCTGTTTCCAGTGTTGCCTTCTCTATAAGGCATCCATCAGTGTCCTCAGTACACTGCAGGGTTTGAAGTGTGGGTCCTGGGGCCATAATGCTTGATTCAAATTGTGGCTCTGATCTTGTTAGGTGTGACCTTCAACAAGAGGCTTGAACCCCCTATGCCTTAGTTTCCTGCTATGCAAAATGGAAATAATCATAGTAACTATTTCATTGTCTTATTGTGATCCTTACTGAGTTGGCCCATGTAAAGTATTTGAAATATTGTTTGGTACGTAGTAAGTACTCAATAAATATAGGCAATGAATGTTTTCTTGGATAGAATTACTTGTTCCTTCTTCTGAACTCTCAGTGCATTCTTCTATGGTTATAATTATCTCAGTGTGGTGATTATTTATTCATATGCCTGTAGGCTGTGGGTTTATAGAAAGAAGAAGCCAGAAACAATATTGTTCTCTTCATCTCCTGTAGCATTTCATGTGTTACATGGCCTGTAGTTTAAGTTCAATAAATGTTTAGTGAATTAATGAATGATTTGTGAGAAATTTTGTGGTTCATCTGAAATTGAATTAATAGGGGACTCAAGATAATAAAACCCTCTGTGGTGATTAACCCAGTCACACAGTCATTTGAAATTCTGTAATTTTTAAATCATTGACTATATTGTGATCAAGTCTCTATATGCACTAAGGTGAAGGAAGAAATTGAAGACTTACTGAGCACGATCTACTACTCTATGCATCATAATTACCATCCACCTTGAAGTTACTATTCTACAGTTGAACAAATTGAATCAGAGTAGTTTAGTAATTTATCTAAGGTCATAAAACTAATGAGTGGCAGATGGATTTCTAAGCCACAGAGCCACACTGTAGACTCTAAGGTACAGTTAACCCTTAAACAAAAGAGAGGTTAGGGGTGCCGATCCCCCCATTACCCCCCACTGGGGAAAATCTGCATATAACGTTTTGGCTCCCCTAAAACCTAACTACAAAGAGCCTACTGTTGATTGGAAGCCTTATCAATCACATGAACAGTAGATTAAAACATACTTTGTTACATTATATACTATTTTCTTTTTTTCTTTAAATTTTTTATTGTTATGTTAATCACCATACATTACATCATTAGTTTTTGATGTGTTCCATGATTCATTGTTTGTGCATAACACCCAGTGCTCCACGCAGAACATGCCCTCTTTAATACCCATCACCAGGCTAACCCATGCCCCCAC
>NW_027402584.1:0-3307 GCF_003265705.2 Callorhinus ursinus
TCTTCTAGTGTTCAAATTACATTTATGTTACATCTCTTGAAATTGTCCTGGAGTTCTTGGATAATCTGTTCTAGTTTTTCATTTCCTTTTCTTTTTCTTTTTGCATCTTATTTTGGGAAGTTTAAATCGATCTTTCTTTAAACTTATTATTTCCTTAGCCATATCCAGTCTTATGATGAGCTGTCACAGACATTCTTCATTTTTGTTTTATTATTTTTGACTTGAGTTTTTCCTTGCAGAAGGCTCAGCTGTTAGCAACTATTGTTATACTGGCTTCTTATCCACATGGTGGTAAGGTGTGGAGTAAGGAAAACATTTGATCACCTGCCTAAAATGTCAGCATTGTAGTAGGGTCATGTCCCTGGGTTATTACTAACCTTATGAGTCCATTGGAGGTTTCCTTCATTTTTGTTGTTTTTTTTATTTCTAACATTTCCTTTTGATTCTCTCTTTGCTTATATTATTCATCTTTTCTTGCACTTTTTAAAAATTTTTCCATAAAGCCTTTAACATATTAACCATAGTTATTTTAAATTCCCTCTCTGATAACTCCAATATCTGAGGCTTGCATTACCTCTTCAGACTTTTTCTTTTCTCCTTGTCTTTTAGCATTCCTTGTAATTTTTTGTTCAAAGATAGGCATAAGGTATCAGGTAATAGGAGTTGATTTAAATAGCCATTTTATAATTTGTCTTTTGGTTTTGTTGACTGTTTCCTTTGCCGTGCAAAAGTTTTTATCTTGATGAAGTCCCAGTAGTTCATTTTTGCCCTTGCTTTCCTTGCCTTTGGCGATGTTTCTAGGAAGAAGTTGCTGTGGCTGAGGTCAAAGAGGTTGCTGCCTGTGTTCTCCTTTAGGACTTTGATGGACTCCTGTCTCAAATTGAGGTCTTTCAACCATTTGGAGTCTATTTTTGTGTGTGGTGTAAGGAAATGGTCCAGTTTCATTCGTCTGCATGTGACTGTCCAATTTTCCCAACACCATTTGTTGAAGAGACTGTCTTTTTTTCCATTGGACATTCTTTCCTGCTTTGTGGAAAATTAGTTGACCATAGAGTTGAGGATCCATTTCTGTGCTCTGTATTCTGTTCCATTAATCTATGTGTCTGTTTTTGTGCCACTACCATACTGTCTTGATGAAGACAGCTTTGTAATAGAGCTGGAAGTCCGGAATTGTGATGCCGCCAGCTTTGCTTTTCTTTCTCAAGATTCCTCTGGCTATTTGGGGGTCTTTCCTGGTTCCATACAAATTTTAGGATTATTTGTTCCATTTCTTTGAAAAGTGGATGGTATTTTGATGGGGATTGCATTAAATGTGTAGATTGCTCTAGGTAACAGTGATATCTTCACAATATTTGTTCTTCCAATCCATGAGCATGGAACATTTTTCCATTTCTTTGTGTCTTCCTCAATTTCTTTCATGAGTATTTTATAGTTTTCTGAGTACAGATTCTTTGTCTCTTTGGTTAGATTTATTCCTAGGTATCTTATGGTTTTGGGTGCAATTGTAAATGGGATTGACTCCTTAATTTCTCTCTCTTCTGTCTTGTTGTTGGTGTATAGGAATGCCACTGATTTCTGTGCATTGATTTTCTATCCTGCCACTTTACTGAATTCCTGTATGAGTTCTAGCAGTTTTGGGGTGGAGTCTTTTGGGTTTTCCACATAAAGTATCATATCATTTGCAAAGCATGAGAGTTTGACTTCTTCTTTGTTGATTTGGATGCCTTTTATTTCTTTTTGTTGTCTGATTGCTATTGTTAGGACTTCTAATACTATGTTGAATAGCAGTGGTGGTAGTGGACATCCCTGCTGCGTTCTTGACCTTAGGGGGAAAGCTCGCCATTTTTCCCCATTAAGAATGATAGTTGCTGTGGGTTTTTCATAGATGGCTTTTACGATATTGAGATATGTCCCCTCTATCCCTATACTCTGAAGAGTTTTGATCAAGAAAGGATGCTGTACTTTGTCAAATACTTTTTCTGCATCTATTGAGAGGATCATATGGTTCTTTTTCTTTCTTTTATTAATGTATTGTATCACATTGCTTGATTTGCAGATGTTGAACCAAACTTGCAGCTCAGGGATAATTCCCACTTGGTTGTGGTGAATAATCCTTTTAATGTACTGTTGGATCCTATTGGCTAGTATTTTGGTGAGAATTTTTGCCTCCATGTTCATCAAGGATATTGGTCTGTGATTCTCCTTTTTGATGCGACCTTTGTCTGGGTTTGGGATCAAGGTAATGGTGGCCTCATAAAATGAGTTTGGAAGTTTTCCTTCCATTTCTATTTTTTGGAATAGTTTCAGAAGAATAGGTGTTAATTCTTCTTTAAATGTTTGGTAGAATTCCCCTGGGAAGCCATCTGGCCCTTGGCTTTTTTTTGTTGGGAGATTTTTGATGACTGCTTCAATTTCCTTAGCAGTTATAGGTCTGTTCAGGTTTTCTATTTCTTCCTGGTTGAGTTTTGGTACTTGATACATCTCTAGGAATGCATCCATTTCTTACAGATTATCTAATTTGCTGGCATATAGTTGCTCATAATATGTTCTTATTATTGTTTGTATTTCTGTGGTGTTGTTTGTGATCTCTCCTCTTCCATGATTTTATTTATTTGGGTCCTTTCTCTTTTCTTTTTGATAAGTCTGGCCAAGGGTTTATCAATCTTGTTAATTCTTTCAAAGAACCAGCTGCTAGTTTCATTCATCTGTTCTACTGTTCTTTTGATTTCTATTTCATTGATTTCTGCTCTGATCTTTATTATTTTCTCTTCTGCTGGGTTTAGGCTTTATTTGCTGTTGTTTCTCCAGCTCCTTTAGGTGTAGTGTTAGGTTGTGTGTTTGAGACCTTTCTTGTTTCTTGAGAAAGGCTTGTATTGTTATATACTTTCCTCTTAGGACTGCCTTTGCTGCATCCCAAAGATTTAGAACAGTTGTATTTTCATTTTCATTGGTTTCCATGAATTTTTTTTTAATTCTCCTTTAATTTCCTGGTTGACCCATTCATTCTTTAGTAGGATGCTCTTTAGCCTCCATGGGAAAATATATTTGCAAATGACATACCAGATAAAGTGCTAGTATCCAACATCTATAAAGAACTTATCAAACTCAACACCCAAAGAACAAATGAACCAATCAAGAAATGGGCAGAAGACATAAACAGACATTCTTCCAAGGAAGACATTCAAAAGGCCAACAGACACATGAAAAAGTGCTCAACGTGGCTTAGCATCAGGGAAATCCGAATCAAAACCTCAATGAGATACCACCTCACACCAGTCAGAATGGCTAAAATTAACAAGTCAGGAAA
>NW_027402585.1:0-3307 GCF_003265705.2 Callorhinus ursinus
ATTAAGCGTCTGCCTTCCGCTCAGGTCGTGATCCCAGGGTCCTGGGCTCAAGAGCCCCATGTCGGGCTCCCCACTCAGCGGGGAGCCTGCTTCTCCCTCTGCCTCTGCTGCTCACCCTGCTTGTGCTCTCTCTGTCTCTTTAATAAATAAATAAAATCTCTAAATAAAAGTCACATAGTTGAAGCAAAATATATCATTATGAAGATATTTTAACTACAACTTTATTATGCCTTTCAAGCTGCAAGCTCTCTTTAAAATGACATCAAATTACAGTGCATACACACCTATAACAGCTTAGACTTGCTTAGAAACACGTTATTATATTAAAGTAAATAACCTTCTAAATATTTCATAATTTAATTGACTCTTAAATAGTTTTCCTAGGGAGAAAACAAGCATTCTGTGTTCTTTGAGTTGGATATAGAAGTGAATTGCTATTTATTCATTTAAATCCCAAAGAAACCTAAAGACAAATTTTTTTTTCTAATCAATACAGATATACATGATCACCATCATTAATACAGTGAAAGGATGAAATGGTATAAACAGTCAATCTCTCATAAGTATGGTTGCAATATAATATAAATGGACAATGACTGACACTGAGAGTCATTTCAAGGAAAGAAGAAATTAAGTCAAGAAAATGTAGAAGAATATGTACTTTGACAAATGACTCAGAAGTATTAACCCAAAAATGAGACCTATGGAATGAAAAAGTCATTTTATTTTGTCTTTAAAAAAAATGGAGGGGCGCCTGCGTGGCTCGTTTGTTAATCGTCTGCCTTTGGCTCAGGTCATGGTCCCAGGGTCCTGGGATCGAGCCCCTACATCTGGCACCCTGCCCCGCGGGAAGCCTGCTTCTGCTTCTCCCACTCCCCCTGCTTGTTTCCCTTCTCTTGCTTTGTCTCTCTCTGGCAAATAAATAAAATCTTTAAAAAAAAATGGACGAATCATGGAAGAAGGAGGGAAACTAGATTATTTAGAATTGAGGTAGATCTATACCAACATATACTGTGGTACAATGATTTGATCTCATGAAGGAACTGAATAAAATGAAATGTCACAGGTCTTTATGTCAATAATAAAACATTAATTCAAAATACATACAAAATACAAAGTCTGCATTTTTCCCCTTAGGTTTGTAATAAACATGAAACCTTTCTTCAGTGCATTTGCTATTCTAAGCCTTCTCTGTTTAGAGCGTGCACTATTCAATAGAATCCATGCTGGATTTACAGTTCTCAACTCAAATTAAAAACTTGCCTTTTCTAGTAAAGTATACATTTTATTTCCATCATAAAGCAGTTTTAAGACCTTTCTAGTACCATATTTTAGAATGCTTTGAAAGGGTTTTTAACTAACATATACATTAAATAAGTCTTGATTTTTTTTTTTTTTTGGATGACTCTTTTTAGTACTGACCCATGATGGGTTTAACTCAAAGCATAATGTGGTAAATACATTATACTCTTTAAACCAATTCACAGCTTTAGGAATATAACCATAATAAGTTGCATAGTTATAAGCAGTGGAGGAATAAATAAGTCTGATGATTTCTCCCCAGGGGCCATTCATTAGTTTGCTTTAGGAACCTGGAAGACATTGTCTTCTTTGAGTTCCAAATGTTCTGGTAAGTATAGCTGTTTCTTAACTTACTCAATATCACCTTGAATTGCTGAAGTAAGTGATTCTAAGAATCAAAGATTTTATTTTATTTTTTCCGATCTGAAGGAGTCAAAGGTGGACACATTGAAGATATCCACAGGGAAGTCCTCTTTGAAGGTCTTCTTGGTATCAGTCTTCAAGGGGTTCTCCTAAACTTACAGTCTGGGTACCCGCCTCTGCGCACCACCAGCAACGAACCTCTCCACTTGCAACACTGGCCCAATCACAGTAAATGGCAGTGGGTACATAAACTGCAGGACTGCCACGTGTTCAGGAAAGTTAACTGTGCAGATGCCTAGCTACTTGGATCAGCGTGACTGACCCACATCCGGAGCAGCCCGACCCCACCAGCAGAACTTGGCCAGTCACGTGGTAGGCACACAATGCAGGGGGTGGCACCTATGACAATCCTGTCTTATATTTCTCTGTCCCTTCTCGCCATTCCTGCATTCTTTTGTATTTGCCTTTATTGTAGTGTAAATTTTTAATTAAAATATAAATAACAAAGTTTACCATTTTAACTATTTCTAAGTGTACAATTCAGTGACATTAAGGACATACACAGTGTTGTGTAACCACCACCACCATCAATTCCAGAACTTTTTCATTATTCCAAACAGAAACTCTAACTATTAAGCAATAGCTCCCCATTCTGCCCCCCTCTGGGCACTGGTAACCTCTATTCTACTTTCTGTCCCTATGAATTTCCTATTCTAGATACCTCATGTTAGTGGAATCATACAATATTTGTCCTTTTTGTATCTGGCCTATTTCATTTAAAATATTTTCAAGGATCGTTAATATGGTACCATGTATCAGAACTCCACTACTTTTCATGGCTGAATAGTATTCCATTGTATGTATCTACAGCATGTTTACTCATTCATCTGTTGATGGACACTTGGGTTGTTTCCACTTTTTGGCTATTGTGAATAGTGCTGCTATATACACTGTTGTCCAAGTATCTTTGGGTTCCCGTTTTCAAGTCATCTGGATATGTACCTAAGATTGACATTCCTGGGTAATATGATAATTCAGTGTTTAATTTTTGAGGAGCTGACTATTTTCAGAAGGAATGCACTGTTTTACATTCCTAGCAGCTAAGGGGTGAGGATTTAGAGGAATGTAGGGGAATAAGAATGTTCCAAAAATGGTTGTGGTGATGGTTGCAGAACTCTGTGAGTCTACTGACAGCCATTGAATTACACAGTTTAAACAGGTAAACTGTATGGTATGTGAATTATTTTATCAATATAACTGATAAAATGTACATAATCTACAAGAAGTAGACAAATTTACAATTATATTCAGAGATTTCAATAACCTTTCTCAATAATTTACAAAACAAATGTACAGAAGATCAGTAAGGATATAGAAAATGTGAACACTATCAACTGTCCTGAACTAATTGACATTTATAGAATATTCCACAGAAAACAGAAGAACATACATCTTTTTCAGGTATACCCAGAACATTGATGAAGATAGACTACATCCTAGGCCATAAAACAATTCTCAGAATGTATAAAATGAATCAAGCTATTCAAAATATGTACTCTGACCATAATATGGAATTAAATTATAACTAAATAACGGAAATATTCCCAACTATTTGGTAACTAAATGACATGCTTCTCAATAA
>NW_027402586.1:0-3307 GCF_003265705.2 Callorhinus ursinus
AGCCGGGAACACTCCCTCTGTGCTGAGCTCATGGGCAAACCCACTGGCCCTGTCCCCAACTGCCAGGAGTTGAGCACCTTGGGGCACAGCCCTTGTTTCTGTGCCCTACAGACTAGATAGAACCAGCAGAGCCAGCCACCTGCCCCATTTTGTTTTCAGTGGGATGTTGCTGGCCCCCACAAAGCTGTCTCAACCTCCTGTAGGGTCGTCCTTTGAAGGTTACTGGGCATTCTGCTAATGAGGTCCTCAGTAAACTACTCGTATTCCGAGGAGCGGTCACCCTGGAACTCTCCCAGATCAGGTCCAGCCCATGGGCAGGGAAGGGGACAGAGGACCTCTGGAAGAAGAGGGGGCTTGCTTAGGCCCTAACCTTGAATCCACGGTTTTAAGCTTCCGGGTCCAGGTCTACATCTCCCTGGCCCTAAGAAGTTGGGTGTCTTGTCCAACAGCCTCACATGGCTGGTCCCCCTTTGACGGTACTACCTGTTCCCCACCATGTTGAAAGCAGCTCCCCCATCACCAGGCAAGTGTGCTGAACCCCTCTGAAACTGATTTTTTGTGCAGACACCAAGGCCACTTCCCTGTGCCTGCCCCATACCTAGCAGGTTAGTGAACTGCTCACAAAGGAAAGGCGGCCACTGCATTTAAATAGGGGAGAAGAACACACACCCAGCAGGCATGAGTCAGGTCATCAGGGGGCCAATCCAGGCCCAGGCAATGGGGAAACAAGCCAAACATGAAGCAGGGTGAGGGGGGCGTGAGTGCCCCTGGCAGAGGGCACAGCCAACGCAAAGGCTTGGAGTCATGGCTGAGGCACATGGGGGACAATCACTCTCCGGGGTTGCCCACAGAGAGGTGGGCCATGGTGGGAGAGGTGAGGCTGGAAAGGACAGGCAGGAGGGGAGCAGACCACAGAGAGGCCCAAAGTTTATGTTCTGAAAAGATCACTCTGGTTACTGGAGGAGAATGGTTTCTTTTTTTTTTTTTAATTTTTTTATTGTTATGTTAATCACTGGAGGAGAATGGTTTCTGTGCAGAAGAGGACAGGGAGACACTAACACTAACCCAACCGTAACCCTAACCCCTAACCCCTAACCCCTATCCTAACCACTAATACCAACCCCAATGAAATCATCACAAAATCAGCAAAATACATCCCCATACCTTTCTTAAAATAGAGGTAAGAAGCCAGATCAAAAAATTGCAAACCCAAGAGCTCATAAATATATTGGGCACCATAAGCAAATCACTCTTCACAAACACCTCAAAGTTTATTCAATATAGTGAAAACAAGCAATGTTATACACTGCAATGAATTTTTCAATAAAAACATGTGGTCATATGAATTGATGCAGAAAAGGTTCTAACCAAAATCCAATATCTGTTGCTGACATAAACACTCATGAAAGAAGGAATAAGGGTTAATTTTTTCAATAAATCTCTAGCAAACACTATGCTCAAGTTGGAAGATTGACAGCTCTACTCTGAAGTCAGGAACACGGACAAGATGCTGGTTTTCACAGGACAGATACTGTATGATTCCACTTACATGAAGTATCCTGAGACACAAAGTAAAATGTGGCTGCAGGGGCCGAGGGGAAGGGGGATGGGGAGCTGGTGTCTCCTGCATACAGAGTCCCCCTCGAGGAGAAGGAAGAAGTTCTGGAGAATAACGTGCCACCGTGGGAACTCAGCTAAGGTCAGAGAACTATGTACCTGAAATGTTTTGAGTGGTCAATGTTATTACATTCAATCACAGAGAAAAAAATGAATGAGGGACTGATGCTTGTCACAATGTGGACAGACATTGAAAACACCCCAGTGACAGAAGTCAGACAGAAAGTCCACTCAGATCGGGGCCATCTGAGCTCCTTAAAGTCATCAGGGTTATGCAAATAAGGGAAAATCTCAGGAGCGGTTCCAGAAAAAAAAAAAAAAAAAACTGGATCCGAATGGAAAGGACATTTCAGACTGTAGGGCAGGCGACAGTTGAAGTGGGCCTGGGGTCTGCGTTAAAATGTGGAAAATGGGATGAATTCCTCATTCAGGGTTATGTGGTGGTTCCGCGGTACAGTGTCCCTGTTTGGGGTAAAACGCAGTGAAGTATTCATGTGAAGTGGTAAATGTAGTGTGGAAACAATAGATGGAGTATCTGAGTGTGGAGATAAAGTATATTTGTGCTGCTGTGACAAGTTTAGTGCACCTTAAAATCACTGCAGAGTCAATTACTTTTCCAAACAACTATGTCAGCACCAGGTCACAGAAGCAGAGATGACAACACACTTCGTGATGGAGGGCAAGCCCTCCCAGATCCAGTTCACCCACTGTGGTAGGTGGCCACATGTTAGCAAGAAATCGGTGGCCCCTGTGTCTTGGGTGCAGTAGAAGCAGTGGCATTTGGATTTCCAATTTTCCACAACGCTCCACAACTGGTTAGAACTGTGAAAATGCATGAAGGGAAGCCTCAGTAAAGTTGATTGGGGATGCCAGAAGGGGAGGCTGGATGGGGGAGCCTACCACTCAGGGTCAGTTACAGGAACAACTGTGAGTTACAGACCCAGCATTAGAACCACCCACAGGAGAGACTCATCAGTCGCAGACCCCAAAGGGCAAGATGTAGGTTTCATCTCCTACAAGAAATCCACCACCCTTGCAGCTCCGCAGGTGAGAAACCTCCATCACCCCAAACCCTTGCTTTTCTCCAGTGGACTTTCCCTCAAAACAACCTTCCCAACTTCCCCCAAATTCTCCATGAAATACTGAACAGGTGACAGACCTGTTCTCTGACATCCCCCGTGAGACACTGAAGACAGATATCGAGGGAGACACATGGAGATGGGAAGACACCCTGTGCTCAGGGAAAAACAGACACTGTGAAAATATCTACTCTCCCCCACCTTCTCCATTAAATACTGGACAGGTGACAGACCAGTTCTCTCACACCCCCCGGAGACACTGAAGAATATTGTACGTGGTGTCAGGATGGCATCTTCTCATGTGTTCTCCACCCAAAGAACACAGTAGCTCAGCTGCTGTGAGGACCACCTGGAGGCTCAGTATTGAAAACTTAGGAAGAAGTGACTGACAACCGGACAGACAGAGGATAAATACTGAGAATTGTGAGGACTATCAGAGAATATTTGCTCTGGGCACGGCTATAATTTGCCGGTCTAAACTCTCAAAGAAATCTTGGGACTTTCCTTGCGAGACAGGCAAGATGGCAGAAGAGTAGGGTACCTTGATTCATCTGGTCCCTTCAATTTAGCTGGATATCTATCAAACTATTCTGAACACCCATGAATTCAGT
>NW_027402587.1:0-3307 GCF_003265705.2 Callorhinus ursinus
GGCCCATGGCTCTGTAGTGTATTAACATTTGATAAAATAAAAAAAAAAATTTTCTGCCTTCACTGCGAGCCAACACTACTAAGATTAGAGTTGGCATGTCCATGATTCCTTTCGTTGGCTTTGAACTGTCTCTTCTAAAATCAGTTTCTTAATCTCCCTACTGGGTATATCAGCTTTGTACCCTGGTGTCAGACACCAGGTACCCTCTAAACACTGAACAAAACTCAATGTCAGTCACAGAATGAGACAATCCTCAAGCCATAGGCCACATGGTCCAAAGAGCAGAAGCAGCCATGGCAGCAACTCAGGACTTGCCCTCACCCTTCCTGGGCAGTCCTGAACCCTGAGCTTGCAGGTGGGAATGGTGCGGCAAGATGTGCTCAGGCTAGGGAGTAGGGGTGGTTGTGGAGGATTTGGGACAAATTTGGAGGAGCTAGAGTACCAGTGGTTTCTTTCCACTTACAGATCATCCCTCCTCCTCAGAGCTTCCCAGGATCCAGAACGGATTCTCCTGGCACTCTCTCCTTTCACATGCTCAAATCCTTGTCCTTAGTTTTTCCCTTCTCTCCTCATTGGGCCTGTCATATGTAGCTGACACTGGGGTCTACTTCCTGGGGAGACAGGGCTCATGCTCAGGGAACACTGATGGGAGGCCATGGATTGGGTAGAGCCTGCATTATCCGATTGATGGTTTCTTGTGTATCTTCTGATATTTTCAATGCCCACAATAGATTTACGTATAACACTCTTCTTATTTAGTTTCTGTTCATACTACTCAGACTTCCTGTCTCATTTAGCAAATTAGAGTTATTTTCGTATTAGCAGACAGGGACTCACCTTCTCAAAATTACGTTGGGAGCTAGGGGTACTTACGAGATATAGTGCCACATTTCCTTCCTGGGAGGGGATACCTAGCCCCGTGCTTTAGCTTTCCCTCAATGTACTCTTTTCCCCACATATAAGCCAATACTGGTTTATATCGAATTCACTGATTTTTGCAAAACGAATAGATGTTCCAATTGTCATTTTTTTTAATTATGAATGAAGTTCTTGACAAGTGAAGTGAGACTCTCTGAGCTGCCTTCATATCCCTGTGGATACTCTAACACTGAAAATGGCTTACAGGTCCTGGAGCAAATACTGCTGCACACAGAGATAAGAAGAACAGGGGAAACTGGACAGGCTGTACAATGAGTCAGCACCAAGGGGCATCTAGGCAACTGAGGGATAATCTCAGTGTTTCTCTGTGCGATGGATTAGGAAAATAATAAGTATTTTTCAAAAAAAACAGAATGCATAATGATTTTATTGCTAGGAACAGCAACAAGATGATTTGTGCACGTGGTAAAAGCCTGACTTCTGAGCATTCGGGAATAAGAGACCTAAGATGTGGGTAGGCACACAATGTTCAGTGCATTAGCTTTTCTAAGCCTTCTCTGTTTAGGGCGCGTACTATTCAATGGCATCCATACTGAATTTTACAGTTCTCAGCTCCAATTAAAAACTTGTCTTTTATGGTAAAGTATATATGTTATTTCCATCATAAGGCAGTTTTAAAAGCTTTCTAGTACTATATTTTATAATGCTTTGAAAGAGTTTTTAACTAACATATACATTAAAAAAATATTGATTTTTTTTTAGGATGACTCTTTTTAGTACTGACCCATGATGGGTTTAACTTAAAGCATAATGTGGTAAATACATTATAGTCTTTAAACCAATTCACAGCTTTAGGAATATAACCATAATAAGTTGCATAGTTATACGCAGTGGATGAATAATTAAGACAGATGATTCCTCCCCAGTGGCCATTCATTCGTTTGCTTTTAAGAACCTGGAAGACATTGTCTTCTTTGCGTTCCAAATGTTCTGGTAAGTCTAGCTGTTTCTTAACTTACTCAATATCACCTTGAATTGCTGAAGTAAGTGATTCTAAGAATCAAAGTTTTGTTTGTTTGTTTTTTTTTCCGATCTGAAGCAGTCAAAGGTGGACACATTGAAGATATCCCCACGGAAGTCCTCTTTGGAGGTATTCTTGGCATTAGTCTTCAAGGGGTTCTCCTAGTCTTACAGTCTGGGTACCCGCCTCTGAGCACCACCAGCAACGAACTTCTCCACTTACAACACTGTGCCAATTGCAGTAAATGCCAGTGGGTACATAAACTGTAGAAGTGTCACCTGTTCAAGAAAGTTAACTGTGCAGATGCCTAGCTACTTGGATCAGTGTGCCTGACACACATCCAGAGCAGCCTGGCCCCACCAGCAGAATTTGGTCAGTCACGTGATAGGCACACAATGCAGGGGATGGCACCTATGACAAACCTGTCTTATATTTTTCTGTCCCTTTTTCTCTCCATTCCTGCATTCTTTTGTATTTGCCTTTTTTGTAGTGTAAATTTTTTAATTAAAATATAAATAACAAAATTTACCATTTTAACTATTTCTAAGTGTACAATTCAGTGGCACTAAGGACATTCACAGTGTTGTGTGATCACCACCATTATCAATTCCAGAACTTTATCATGATTCCAAACAGAAACTCTAACTATTAAGCTATTGCTCCCCATTCTGCCCTCCTCTGTGCACTGGTAATCTCTATTCTACTTTCTGTCCCTATGAATTTCCTACTCTAGATACCTCATGTAAGTGGAAACATACAATATTTGTCCTTTTTGTATCTGGCCTATTTCATTAAAATATTTTCAAGGATCGTTTATATGGTACCATGTGAGGGGCGGAGCAAGATGGCAGAGGAGTAGGAGACCTAGATTTCGTCTGGTCTCAGGAATTCAGCTGAATAGGGATCAAACCATTCTGAACACCTACGAACTCAACAGGAGGTCGAAGAGGAGAGTAGCAACAACTCTCTGAACAGAGAAGCGACCACTTACTGGAAGGTAGGACATGCGGAGAAGTGAATACGAGGCGATATTTGGGAGGATAGACGGCGGGGGAAGGGCCTCCGCCGGCTGCTTCTGGCAAGTGCTAGAGCTGCGGAGCACAAAATCGGACATTTTAGAAGTTGGCTCGGCTGAGGGACGTCGCAGCAATGGCTAAGCTGGGGGTGGAATCCTCCTGGGACAGTGTGGTCTCAGGACCCTTGGGGTCACAGAAAGACCGGGGGAGCTGTGTGTGTGCCAGAGCTCCCAGGTATCAGAGCGGGGAAGCCGGCTGCAGAGACAGAGCCAAGGCGCGGACTCTCAGCTTGGGGTGGCCATAAACTGTGATCCGCGGCCCAGTCGGGCCACTGCTCCTCCAGCAGGGACCCAACAAGCGGCAGAGCCGGGGAGACTCCCCTTCATCCCCC
>NW_027402588.1:0-3306 GCF_003265705.2 Callorhinus ursinus
GCCTGTTTCCTTCCCCACATTAGGGAAGTTCTCTGTTATAATTTGCTGCAACATACCTTCTGCCCCTCTCTCTCTTTCTTCTTCTTCTGGGATCCCAATTATTCTAATGTTGTTTCATCTTATTGTATCACTTATATCTCGAATCTGCCCTCGTGATCCAGTAGTTGTTTATCTCTCTTTTTCTCAGCTTCTTTATTTTCCATCATTTGGTCTTCTATATCGCTGATTCTCTCTTCTGCCTCATTTATCCTAGCCTTTAGTGCCCCCATTTTTGGTTGCACCTCATTAATAGCCTTTTTGATTTCGACTTGGTTAGATTGTAGTTCTTTCATTTCTCCAGAAAGGGTTTCTCTAATACCTTCTATGCTTTTTTCAAGCCCAGCTAGTATCTTTAAAATCATGATTCTGAACTCTAGGTCCAACATCTTACTAATGTCTGTACTGAGTAGGTCCCTGGCAGACGGTACTACCTCTTTTTTTGTAGTTGTTGTTGTTGTTGATTTTTTTCCATCTTGTCATTTTGTCCAGAGGAGAATAGATGATTGAGAGAACAAATTCCTAACAGGGTAACAATGTCCCCAGAAAGTATACTCAAAACACATCAGAGAAGACCTGAAACCAGGGGAAAAGAAAGGCGAAGAAAGAAAAAAGAAACAGTGAAAAAAAAAAGAAAAAGATAAAAACAAAAAGAGAACAAAACAAAACAGAATATGATCAAATGTGATCAGGCTGGTGCATAGATCAGTGCCACACACTAGATTTTGGGTGTATTTTGTTCCATTAGAAGAATGTGCCTTCCAAAATTTTAAAGAAAGAAGGACTTAAATATGTACAAAGGCTGATACGATGAAGGGATGGAATATGACTGTAATGAAAATATAAAAAATTTTTTAAAAGGAATTGATAAGCTGTTTGAAAAAAGAAGAGGATTAAAAAAAGAAAGAAAAAAGGGGGAGAGAATGTGATCAGGCAGGAGCCTAGAACAAAGGCATACAGTAGATATTTAGGGTATATTTTGATCTGTTAGAAGAAACTGTATCTCAAAATTTTAAAGAGAGAACATATATATATGCCAAAAATAAGGGTAACTACTATGAAAGGATAGATAATGACTCTAGAAATTAACAAGAATTTTTTTTTTTTAAAAAGGGATTGATAAGATGCTGGTTGGAAAAGGGAAAAATTAAAAATAAAAAAAAAGACAGTTAAAAAAATTAACATTGAAAGACTACAGAATCATGGTAAAAAAGCCATGAATTCTATGTGCAGTATTCCCCTAGTGCTGGAGTTCTGCCATTCTCATTGATCGGTAAACTTGGTCTTGGCTGGCTGTTTTTGCTGATCTTCTGGGGGAGGGATCTGTTGCCATGGTTCCCAAATGTCTTTGTCTGAGGCGGAATCGCCCCGCACTTTTCTGATCAGGGCTAAGTAATCTGCTCGGGTTTACTCTCGGGGAGCTTTTGTTTCTTGCATGCTTTCCGTACAGATTTGTTGGACGAGAGTGAAAATGGCGGCCTCCCAATCTCTGCCCCAGAGGAGCTGAGAACTTGGGGCCGCTCCTCAGTGAGCCCCCAGAGAAAAGCAGTCAGTCACTCCCGTCGTCCTGGTCTCCGGCCGCGCTCCGTGCTCACCCGGCCTGTGACGGAGCGTTTCTATCTCTGGCACCCGACCCCGTGTGGAGTTTCCAAACCCAGCAGATCCCTGCGGTGCACTCCCGCGCCGCTCCTCCCCGGGGAGGAAGGAGAGTCTCCCCAGATCTGCCGCTCGTTGGGTCCCTGCTGGAGGATCAGTGGCCCGACTGTGCAGCGGATCACAGTTTATGGGATCCCCCAGCTGAGAGCCAACGCCTTGGCTCCGTCTTTGCAGCTGGCTTCCTCGCTCCAATACCTGGGAGCTCTGCCACACTCGGGCACCCCCGGTCTTTCTGTGACCCGAGGATCCCGAGACCACTCTGTCCCGTGAGGGTTCCACCTCCCGCTTAGCCACTGGAGTGACGTCACTCAGCGGAGCTGACTTCTAAAAGTTCCGATTTTGTGCTCCGCAGCAGAAGCGGCCGACGGAGGCCACCTCCCCCGCCAACTATCCTCCCGAATATCACCTTGGATTCACTTCTCCGCACGTCCCACCTTCCAGAAAGTGGTTGCTTTTCTGTTCAGAGTTGTTGCCATTCTTTTCTTCAATCTCCTGTTGAGTTTGTAGGTGTTCAGAATGGTTTGATCACTATCCAGCTGAATCACTGAGACCAGACGAAATCCAGGTTTCCTACTCCTCCGCCATCTTGCTCCACCCTATTGTACTGTATTTATTGTATGTCCCACAAATACCCCCAGCAAACATTCCCATTTTGTCCTGCACTGGGTCCATGCCCACCCCTCAACCAGCCGTTGGAAGCAGAAGGTGTGTCCATGATCTGCTTAGAACAATCAGCAGACCACAACTGAATGTTAGATAGTAAGTGTCAGTACTACCACTGCATTGGTTTAAAATAAAACGATTTAGGAGCCCCTGGGTGTCTCAGTCGGTCAAGTGGCCAGCTGTTGATTTCCATTCAGGTCAGGATCTCAGGGTGGTGAGATGGAGCCCCATTTTGGGTTCTGCACTCAGTGCAGTGTCTGCTTGAGATTCTTTCCCTCTGCCCTCCCCCACTCTGTACGTGCGCGCTCTCTCAAATAAATGAATAAATAAAATCTTTAAAAAAAACAGTAAAATGGTTTGAATATATAGTAGTTCAAGAGAATTGGCCTGGCGTCTGGTGGGTTGTTCCCATCATGGTTCCCCAGTTGCTCATGCCTCCCTGTATCCATGCACGTGGGTAGTCCCGTCCCACACCAACTCAGAGCTTGGCTACAGGACTCGTTTTGATCAATGAGAAAACAGTGAATGCTACCTAAGGGGCTTGGCTTCTGGTTGCTCTTGGGACTTGTGGCAGACTAAACTTTGTCGTCCCCAAATTCATAGGCTGAAGCCCTGAGCCCCAATGTGACTCTATTTGGGGATGGGGCCTTTAAGAAGGTACTTAAGGTTAAATGAGGTTATAGGGGTAGGGTCCTGATCCAATAGGGCTGGTGTGTTTAGAAGAAGAGGAGATGCCAGAGCGAGTACATTCTCTATGTGCAGGAGGACACAGTAAGAAGGCAGCTGTCTGCAAGCCAGGACTCGGGATCTCACCAGAAAGCAACCTTGCCAGAACCTTGATCTTGGACTTCTAGCCTTCAGAACATGAGAGAATGTTTCTGTTATTGAAGTCACACAGTTTGTGGTATTTTGTTATAGCAAACGGAGGGGACTAATTCAGGAACCCCCTAA
>NW_027402589.1:0-3304 GCF_003265705.2 Callorhinus ursinus
AGCTGGAATTAGATTTGTAGGGGCCCAGAGCAGGCCATCTCAAAATGTACCCCAATGGCATATTGATTATTCTGAATTGGAGCTACTTGGTAACAGCCAGTGCAAGGACACTCAGACCCTCCTCTGCCGCCCTGAAAGCAGGAAACAAATCTATACACATGTCCCCACTGGGCCAAAGCTAATGGAAGAAACAGAAAAGACCACTAATGAAGTCTGCAGTAAGAGTATAGATGATCAAAACAATGAGACCTTAAAACAGACAAAGAGCTAATATCTGAAAATTAAAATATAATAGAATTAGAATTAGCAAAAAAAAAAAATACATTGGCCAAAAAGAAGAGGAAGAAGGAGGAGGAGGAAGAGAAAGAGAAGGAGGAAAGAAAAATTGTGTCCTGGAAAATCAAGTGAAGAAGTTGTTTCATGACACATAGGAAAAAAATTAAAGAAAATCATGAATAAAAAATTTAGAGATGCCTCTATACACTCTATACATTATAATGGCCAAAATCCAGGACACTGACGACATCAGATGCTGTGAGGATGTGGAGCAACAGGAACTCTCATTCATTGCTGACAGGAATGCAAAATGGTACAGCCACTTTGGAAGATAGTTTGGCAGCTTATTATAAAATTAAATGTATTCTTACCATATAATCCAGCAATAGTGTTTCCTGGTATTTATGCAAATGAATTGGAATCTTATGTCTACACAGAAAACTGCACATGGATGTTTATAACCATAATTGCCAAAAATTGGAAGCAACCAAGATGTCTTTTAGTGGGTGAATGGGTAAATAAACTGTGGTAGATCCAAAGAATGGAATATTATTCAACACTAAAAAGAAATGAGTTCTCAAGCAATGAAAAGACATGGAGGAAACTTAAATGTATATTATGAAGTGAGAGAAATCAATCTGAAAAGTTTACATACTATATGATTCCAACTATGTGACATTCTGGAAAAGGCAAAACTATGGAGACCAAAAAAAAAAATCAGTGGTTGCCGGGGGTTAGAAGGGAGGAAGGGATAAATAGGTAGAGCACAGAGGATTTCTAGCGCAGTGAAAATACTCTCTATGATACTATAATGGTAAATACATGTCATTATAAATGTACAACACCAAGAGTTAACTCTAATGTAGGCTATGGACTTCGGATAATAATGATGTGTTAATGTAAGTTCATTGATTATGACAAATGTGCTGCTCTGATGGGAGATGTTGATAATGAGGGAGACTATGCCTATGTGGGGGGCAGCAGGTGTGTGGGAAATTTCTGTACCTACTGCTCAATTTTGCTATGAACCCAAAACTGCACTAAAAAATAAAATCTCTTAAAAAATATGTTTAGAGACATAGGAAGAAAACAACTTCTGGAAAGACAATATGAAAGAGATAACAAGCAATTAAAGAAATAATAGTACATTTTACTGAACTGAAGAAAAACTTGAATTCAGAGTATATAGGAATCTCCAAGTGCTAGGCAAGTCTAAAGAGAAAAAGAGATCTATATCTAAATATACCCTTGTGAAATGTCTGAGATTTAATAGTAAAGAGAAAATTATATGACCAGTCCCAAATAAAATGTGGTTTTTTCCTTTTTTTTTTTTAGGAAACTTCTATTTTTTAATTTTCTTAAACATACTTTTTCTTTTTTAATTTAATTTAATTTTATTATGTTATGTTAGTCACCATACAATACATCATTAGTTTTTGATGTAGTGATCCATGATTCATTGTTTTCGTATAATACCCAGTGCTCCATGCAGTACGTGCCCTCCTTAATACCCATCACTGGGCTAACTCATGCCCCTAAAATGCTCAGTTTGTTTCTTGGAGTCCATAATCTCTCATGGTTTGTCTAGCACCAGACTTCCCGCTGCAACTTTGGATGTTAGAAGACAGAGAAATATAATCTAAAAGAGAAAAGAACATCTAGGAATCTTATTCCCAGGCAAGAGAATGTTTTCAAACAAAACAATGATATTTTCAGTAATGGTAAGAAATATACCAAAAACAAAAAGAAAATAAATGGTTGAACATAAAAGGAATATTCAAAGTATATCAAGGACATGCAAAAATAATATATAGATAGAATAATAGAATATAAAGTAAAATATGAGAGAAAAATAGTATTTTATGCTTTAAAAACTATAATCTGAAGAATATGTAAAAATAGCATATTTACAGAATAAAAATAAAAGTAAAATATATAAAATAAGACAAATATTAAAATGGGACACTGATATATTATGAGAGAATTTTTATATATCTAAGTATTTGAGATCATATAGATGAAAACTATCTAAAAATATGTAGGATTTGAATAATATAATCCTCAAGGTTGGACTAATAAACACACAATTAAAGATAATATTTTACCCCCTATAAGATAATAAACATTCTTCCTTCATTACTAGAAATATTTGCAAAAATGTGATCATTTATTGGACCGGGAAGAACAACCTATTTCACTCAAGAAAGAAAAAGGGGGGTGGAGGTTATTTCTTGGACATTATGTGATAAAACTAAAAATCATGAATAAAAAAGGTAACCTATGAGAAAGTTCTATAATCCTAATTATAGGAAATATGTAACTATATGTAGCTCCATGTGGAGTTTTATATTTAAAAATGAAAGACTGACTATGAACTATAAACTGACTTAAAAAACTAGAAAAGTAGTAAAAAAAAAAAAGAAGGAAATTAATACAGATAAAAGTTAAAATTGATAATATGGGATTGGAGAAACAGTCCACATACCCACTCTGAAGCCAAATAGCTGAGGTCTACAGGGGAGGCAGAATTCTTTCCCTACCATTCAAGGTCTTCCAGCTGGACTAAGAATTCGATTACATGAGACAGCTGTACAGGAGGAAAACCCAGAGTTTTATCACATGTGCATGGAGGTTCAATAATGAAATTATGACCCTGAAGAAATGACCAAGACAAGTGGTTTTTACACATTTTAGACAAAAAGATGATAAATTTGTAAGGATTTACAGGATAAGGAAAACAGGTGTTTGGGAGCTTTAATTACTAAGGAATACTAAGTGGAATTTGGGCTGAGGTAGTAGATTAGTAAAAAAGTAACAAAGTTCATTTCTATAGCTTTCTTGACTTTAATGTCCCCATCTCTGGTGATGAGAATGTCTTTTTACTGCTTAGTACAAGGAGGGTATTTTTCACATGGGAGATTTGTTTCCTGCTTTCAGGGAGGCAGAGGAGGGTCTGAGTGTCCTTGCACTGGCTGTTACCAAGTAGCTCCAATTCAGAATAATCAATATGCCATTGGGGTGCATTTTG
>NW_027402590.1:0-3302 GCF_003265705.2 Callorhinus ursinus
ACTCAGGTATAGGAGACACATCTTCCTGCATGTAGGTCCCAGAGAGGAGACCTAGAGACACTCTGGTAGGAAACACCAGACCCTGTGATACTCAGCAGAGAATAGAATGCTGAGGTTTGCAGTCCTAAATTAGAGAAATTCAAAGTGACTCTTTGAAAAGTGTGCTGATAGTATGTACTTGGAAGAGCGAAAGACAATTTGCCCTAGACAGTGTTAAGGATTGATTAATCTGGGGAGCCCGACACCCTGTGACCATTGAAATGCTGCATCATCTTCACAGAGAGGGACAGAACTGCCCCTGAACCCATGATTTGGAACTGTGGTTGCAGCTTGCATGAGGGGCAGACCCTGACACTGCACAAAACTAGATCCTAAGATGATACGGAACCTTTGAAGGGTAACTGGGAATGAAGATCCTGGCCTTGGGACAGAGAGAGGGGGCTACACATGAGCCCCCATCACCCGAGGGGTGCAGAGCAGCCTGAACAGAAATCTGGGATCTTGTTTCAGCATGAACCGGTTAAGCTAAAGGGCTCCTGCCTGGCCTGACTCTTGGGGTGGGGGGAGGGGGGATGTATCCATGCTGATTGGTCAGGAGGCCACAGAGCTTTGTGAGGTCACTGGGCTTCCAGGCCACACTGGGCCTGGAGTATGATAGAGATGCTGCCAACTGCCATTCTGCTGGACTTGGCAGTGTCTGTGGTTGCCAAATATATCGCCACATCTGAATAAGTTTCAGCTACACCTCCCGGGGGTGGAAAGAGTGTCTTCTGAATAGCAAGCCCCACCCAGAATCCCTCTGTCCAGGGATAGGGAGGAGACAAAGCTTGGGCCTTAGTAGTCCCCTGGGTCTCACGGGTGTGACCCACATCCACAACTCAGACCATCCTTGCTCCCAGGTTCATCAGCTGAGAGACCCCAAGGCTGACCCCTGGGCTCCTATGTCTCCTGTAGCACAGAAGCTGGGGCCCTTCCCTCACTTAGAGACTGACCTCACTGCCTCTTGCACATCAAGTCTCAATTTTAGAAAACCCTTACTTCTCACAGATACTGAGGTGCCCCACCTGTGGCTGACCCCAGAGACCCCAGGGTATTCTCATGGCATTTTTCTTGTGTCCCGCCCCCAACTTAGGCTCTGACAGGCCCCAAGGTACCCCCAAAGTCTTGTGGCATCTCCCCAGTTCCCAGAAATTCCAACCCTGGACCCACATTGCTCCCCACCTCTGGGATCACTGGACCTGCCTTGGCTACCCTCCCTCCTCCTGCCATCATCCAACCCCACACTGCAGCCCCAAGAACCTTGGGGCTGTTTTCTGAGTCTCCCGCCCAAAATTGGCTCTAAAGACCTCAAGCGATTATAGCTCTCCCTCTCTTCCTCTAGCCTCCCCCTCTAACTCAGGATCTCTCATATTTCTAGGGCTCTTATCATTGGTCCTGCTTCTTATGGCACCTTTTTCCTCACCTTGGGGCTACACCCACAAGACCCCAGAACTCATACTCCTCAAAACCAATTCCTGAAACCTGCAGCTTTCTGCTTCCCTACCGTCCTGACATCTCCTCTCCTCAGGAGCTCCACCTTGGCCCATCCACACTCCCGGTTGCCCCAATTTGCCAGGCCCCCTAGCCCTGATTCCCTCATCGTGCAGGTGCGAGGACAGGCTGTGCCTCTTATTGGTTTGAACTGTTCCCCTGGTCTCTCCCCAGTGCCCCCTGTGGGTGACGGTTCAGGAAGAACCCACCGGGAAGTGGCCGTATCATCGAAGGGCAGGATGCAACAATCGGGGCTTGGCCCTGGATGGTCAGCCTCCAGGTATTCATGTCCCATAATAACCGAAGGTACCATGCATGTGGAGGCACATTGCTGAACTCCCATTGGCTGCTTATGGCTGCCCACTGCTTCGTCTCCAAAAAGTACATGTGGGAGTGCATGGAGAGATGTCTTCAGAAAGGCTCTTCCCAGAAAGGGACATTCTCCAGGGCTCTCTGTGCGCAGTCTCCCTGGGGCACTGGGCCTTGTGGCAACCAGAACGTGTGGGTGGGCCCAGGCCCTTGCTGAGGGAGGGCTCTGAGGATCATGGTCACCAGAGGTTTCTGTCGAGCCCATCCTTTCTGAGGATGACCTGGCTTGCCTTTGTGCCCACAGAAAATTATATGACTGCAGACTAATTTTTGGAGCAAGGGAAATTATGCATGGGAACGCTAAGCCAGCGAAGCCGCCTCCACAGGAGAGATATGTCGAGAAAATCATCATTCATGAGAAATACATCCCCAGTTTAGAGCACAATGACATCGCTCTCAAGAAGATCACCCCTCCTGTTCCCTGAGGGCAATTCATCGGAATGGGCCGCCTGCCCCAATTTAGCACAGGCCCACATGGAGTTCCCCAGGCCTATTGGGTGGCTGGCTGGGGATTCTTGAAAGAGAAAGGCGAGTATGGGAGGGGCTCTCACAGGGGTAGGGGCACTGCTGGTCATACCCTCAGTGGTCTCAGAAGTGCAGGGTCCAAAAAAAAAAAAAAAAAGAAGTGCAGGGTCCATATGTGGTGCCTAGTGGTGATGTCCACCTGCATGCAGGACACTCTTCCCTTTTAGAGCAGGAGAAACTGGCAGCCGAGGTCCCTGACCACAACCTCACCACTAATGGCTCGTGTTGTCGCTGGGTGGAAGGTGCTTGCAGCCCCAGGAGAATCTGGGCATTTTTCGAACGGGGTATGGGCTGTGGCTATATCTGCGCCTGGAACCCCAGTTGCTACCTTCTGGAAATGGGAAATGTCCCCTGAAATGGCACCTGGAGAAGAGCTCGAGATGGGATTTTGTGGTTGTGGGCCAACTCCTCTCTTCTCTGGACATCCATGTCCCCATCTGTGAGGGGAAGGGCCATGTCACGTGGTCTCTGAGCTCTGAGACCGCAGAGCCTAGCCCTCTAGACCTCAGTGAACCTCTGCTCCCCACACTCGCTGGTCACAATGCAAGAATCCCCCCTCCCATCCGAGTGACTTCGTTCTCTCTGGAGAGAAGGGACATGGTTCTTTGCATGACAGCAGCAGGCAGCAAGGGTTTGACGAGGAGGTTAGGCCTTTCAGCTTTCCACAGGTGACCACATAGACTTTTTACCCAGTCACAATGGGTATTAGAAGAGAGACTGAAAGATCTTCTGTCCCTTGATAATGGAAAATGAGGGCTCCTAATTTAAGGCACTTCAGTCATTTGGGGTACAAAACTCAGGCTTTTCTGGAGACAAAACCCTGGTAGTTTCACTATGCTTCTTGTAACGCTTCTTCCTTCTCTCAAGGCTGCCCCCTT
>NW_027402591.1:0-3301 GCF_003265705.2 Callorhinus ursinus
TGCTGGGCTCACCACAAATGTGAAGCTATGTAGTTTAAATAGGTGCAGTTTATTACATATAATTATACTTCAGGGATATAGTTGAAGGAAAAAGTCTAGTGGACCATAGCTGAGGGTAAGACTTAGTGCACTGGTGTAGCAGATTCACAATGAACAGGGATGGAAGATATCACTCCTAAGTAGGAAGAAAGCAGTGTCCTAGGGATATTGGAAAAAGGAAATTAAATTAAGGTAATTCACATTTGGTATGCCTGCTCTAAATCAGTCCCTGGTACTGATTTTATATTCAAAGTACTCTTTCCTAACGAAAAAAGAAGGCCCAAAGTGAGTAGAACAAAGGAAATCATAAAAAAGAAACATTTTGTATAGAAATAAAATTTTTGAAATTTTGCATCATCACATTTGTGATTATCCTGACACGAAGAATATACCTGGTCAATCTATTTGTTCAAATTTGTCTTTCCATGTAGACTGCACTGGGAGGTATATGTTTGCTACTCAGTGTTTGCCAGTGGCTATGGTAGGCTTCCTGGACAGGGAGCTGCATCACAGAATAAAAGCAGGAGACCAGTTCAGAAAAACAGGGGCATGTTTCCAGAGTAACTGCCTGACAGTAAGCATTTTGATTATAATGTAATGACCTGACATTAAGCTTTTGATCTCTGAGGCATGCATGTCTAAGGTAGTCAGGTTGAGTAAACACACTATTAGGTGAGGGACACAATTAGGAGATAAGCGCTCAGGCTGCCCCACCTATGAAGTACCTCTTCAAAAAGCCCTGGGTAACCTCCATGCTGACACAAGAGTGACCCTGATTTTCCCATTGAGCACCCAAATTCTAATCATATAAAAATCTCCAATAAAGTGTGAACCCACAAACCCCTAACCACTCTGGCCATGGGCCCTAGTAAAGGCAGATCCCGCAGGGGAGCTCTGTCTCCCTCTCAATGCCACTCTCCCTCTCTGACAGCTCCCTGAATGGCTTTGGGATCCCAGCTGCTCTCCAGGACCTCTGAGGATAAACCTGGTTTTGTTACAGTTCCCTGATGGGCATTGTTGAGGTGTGTCTTGCAAACACAGTAAGAACCCAAGGGCCAGTGTGGCCCCAGCAGAGGCTCTGGTCAGAGAAGCATCTGTGGGAATGTCCAGAAGCACAGGGGTGCAGGGGAGTGCCCAGGCTTTCTGAGCCTGAGCATCCCTGTCACAACCTGAGACTTCAACAGAACAACGTTAGAGTCCACATCATCAGGAAGAGGAGTGAAGGAAGCGATGTAAAAAGATATACAGACTCTAGGTGAACCCTGGGCTTTTCTATTTTCATCTACAATAAAATTAGGTGAAGGGTTTAGGGGCCAAGTGTAGTTACTTCCAAATGGAGAACACAACTCAACACCATCCTTCTGGAAAAGCTAGGAAAAATTTACTTGGCATGGTAGAAGTGTATGAAATAAATTTATTTTTAAGAAATCCAACTTGCCCCATGTAAGATACAGAAATTTCCAGGCATTTGTGTCCAAGGTTGGGGAAAATTTGGGGAGTGTATGCAAATGGACAAAGGGGAAGCTGTCTGTATATCAGCCAGAGCCGAAGGTTAGTAAAGTGAGTTACTTAAATGTATGGAGAAGTGGAATTATTCAAACAAATGAAAATTCCAGGAAACATGTGGAAGGAGCAGGTGCTAGTTCCACAGCCTGATCTAAAATGGCTGTTCCTGGTTCTCAGGCTCTGAGCCCTGCAATCACGGGCACTTCTTCAACACCAGGACCATTGGCCTTTACATCACTGGAACCCCAGTGATTCTTTTCAGAGCCCTCTTTATGTCTCTGTTCCTCAGGCTGTAGATGAAGGGGTTCAGCATGGGTGTCACCACCGTGTACATCACTGAGGCCTCTGCACTTGAGTGGGAGCTCTGGGGAGCAGCAGAGTTAAGGTACACTCCAAGGCCTGTACAATAAAACAAAGGAGACAACGGAGAGGTGAGATGCACAGGTGGGAAATGCTTTATACTTGCCCTGAGCTGAGGATGTCCTACGTATGGAGGAAATAATCTTAGAGTAGGAATAAAGAATACCAGCCAGAGGGGCGCCACCAAGCAGCACAATTCCGAAATACATAACCATATCATTAAGGAAGGTGTCGGAACAGGCCTGCCCAACTACTTGATTGAGTTCACAGAAAAAATGGGGGATTTCCACCTTTGCACAGAAGGACAGCTGCAACACCATTAAACTCTATAACAAGGAATTGAGAACACTGATGACCCAGGACACCAGAACCAGCAGTCCACAGAGCCGAGGGTTCATGATGACCGTGTAGTGCAAGGGGTGACAGATGGCCACGAAGCGGTCATAGGCCATCACAGTCAGGAGAAGGTCGTCCCAGTCTCGAAAGATTAAGAAAAAGAACATCTGTGTGAGGCAGCCGGCATAGGTGATGACTTGGCTCTGAGTCTGGATGTTCCACAGCATCTTGGGGATGGTGGTGGAGGTGAAGCAGATGTCTGCAAAGGACAGGGTGGTGAGGAAGAAGTACATCGGGGTGAGGAGATGGGAGTCTGAGCTGACGGCCAGGATGATGAGCAGGTTCCCCAGCACAGTGATTAGGTACATGCAGAGGAAAAGCCTAAATATGATGGGCTGTAATTGTGGTTCCCCTGATAATCCCAGAAGAAGAAACTCTGAAATTCCTGTGTCATTGTCTGCTTCCATGTGGTGGTGCTGCCTACAAGGAAAGAAAAAAAAAAAGCATAAAAGTGTTGAATTTTATGGGCTTCATTTATTTATTTAATACTTTTTTTTTCTTTTTTAAAAGTTTTTCCTTAAATGTCAGTTAATGGGATGCCTGGGTGTTTCAGTCGTCAAGCGTCTACCTTTGACTCAGGTCATGAGCCCAGGGTCCTTGGTTCGAGCCCCGCATCGGGCTCCCTGCTTGGTGGGAAGCCTGCTTCTCCCTCTCCCATTCCCCCTGCTTGTGCTCCCTCTCTCGCTGTGTCTCTCTCTGTCAGATAAATAAATACAATCTTTAAAAAAACAAAAAGGAGGTTCATAAAACGCAGGAAAGGAATGGACACGAGTGGTAAAGGAGAGCTAATAAACTCAGGGGATTCCTGAGAGACTGTGATGAGCAGAAAGCTTCCCCGGTTCTGGCAGCCTTCCAGCCCCTGCCACATGCCCATGCTGCCCAGAATAATTAACAAAGCAGAAAAAGAACAGTGTATCCAAACAAGAAAAGAGTGGGATTTTATGATGTCAGAGATTTTACTGATTGAATATCCCTCTAGAAAAATGTGCAAAGGGAATAA
>NW_027402592.1:0-3301 GCF_003265705.2 Callorhinus ursinus
AGAAGTCCTAGCCACAGCAGTCAGACAACAAAAAGAAATCAAAGGCATCCCAATCGGCAAAGAGGAAGTCAAACTCTCACTCTTTGTAGATGATATGGTACTTTATGTGGAAAACCCAAAAGACTCCCCCCCAAAATTGCTACACCTCATACAGGAATTCAGTCAAGTATCAGGCTATAAAATCAATGCACAGAAATCAGTGGCATTCCTATACACCAATAACAAGACAGAAGAGAGACAAATCAAGGAGTCGATCCCACTCACAATTGCACCCCAAACCATAATATACCTAGGAATAAATTTAACCAAAGGGGCAAAGGATCTGTACTCAGAAAACTATAAAACACTCAGGAAAGAAAATGAAGAAGACACCAAGAAATAGAAAAACGTTCCATGCTCATAGATTGGAAGAACCAACATTGTGAAGATGTGAAAGCTCCCTAGAGCAATCTACACATTAAATGCAATCCCCATCCAAATACCATCCACTTTTTTCACAGAAATGGAACAAATAATCCTAAAATATGTATGGAACCAGAAGAGACCCCGAATAGCCAGAGGAATATTGAAAAAGAAAAGCAAAGCTGGCGGCATCACAATTCCGGACTTCCAGCTCTACTACAAAGCTGTCATCATCAAGACAGTATTGTACCGGCACAAAAACAGACACAGGGATCAATGGAACAGAATCGAGAGCCCAGAAAGGGACCCTCAACTCTATGGTCAACTTATCTTTGACAAAGCAGGAAAGAATGTCCAGTGGAAAAAGACAGTCTCTTCAACAAATGGTGTTGGGAAAATTGGACAGCCACATGCAGAAGAATGAAACTGGACCAATTCCCTACACCACACAGAAAAATAGACTCCAAATGTTTTAAGACCTAAACATGAGACAGGAGTCCATCAAAATCCTATAGGAGAACACAGGTAGCAACCGCTTCGACCTCAGCCGCAGCAACTTCTTCCTGGAAACATCACCAAAGGCATAGGAAGCCAGGGCAAAAATGAACTACTGGGATTTCAACAAGATAAAAAGCTTTTGCACAGCAAAAGAAACAGTCCACAAAACCAAAAGAAAACCGAGAGAATGGGAGAAAATATTTGCAAATGACATATCAGATAAACGGCTATTATCCAAAATCTATAAGGAACTTATCAGACTCGACACCCAAAGAACCAATAATCCAAACCAGAAAAGGGCAGAGGACACGAACAGATATTTTTCCAAAGAAGACATCCAAACGGCCAACAGGCACATGAAGAAGTGCTCCACATCGCCCGGCTTCAGGGAAATCCAAATCAAAACCTCCATGAGATACCACCTCACACCCGTCAGAATAGCTAAAATTAACCAGTCAGGGAAAGACAGATGTTGGCGGGGATGTGGAGAAAGGGGAACCCTCCTACACTGCTGGTGGGAATGGAAGCTGGTACAACCCCTCTGGAAAACAGTCTGGAGGTTCCTCAAACAGTTGAAATTAGAGCTACCATTCGATCCAGCAATTGCACTCCTGGGTATTTACGCCAAAGATACAAATGTAGGGACCCGAAGGGGTACGTGCACCCCAAAGTTTAGAGCAGCAATGTCCACAAGAGCCAAACTGGGGAAAGAGCCAAGATGTCCATCGACAGATGAATGGATAAAGAAGATGTGGGATCTATACACAATGGAATATTATGCAGCCATCAAAAGAAAGGAGATCTTGCCATTTCCAATGACACGGATGGAACTGGAGGGTGTTATGCTGAGCGAAATAAGTCAATCAGAGTAAGACATGTATCATATGACCTCACTGATAGGAGGAATTCTTAATCTCAGGAACAAACTGAGGGTTGCTGGAGTGGTCGGGGGTGTGAGGGATGGGGTGGCTGGGTGATAGACATTGGGGAAGATATATGCTACGGTGAGCGCTGTGAAATGTGTAAGACTGTTGAATCACAGATCTGTACCTCTGAAACAAATAACGCAACCTACATTAAGAAAAAAGAAAAAGAAGAAGATAGCAGGAGAGGAAGAAGGAAGGGGAGTATGTCAGAGGGGGAGACGAACCAGGAGAGATGATGGACTCTGAAAAACAAACTGAGGTTTCTGGAGGGGAGGAGGGTGGGGGGATGGGTTAGCCTGGAGATGGGTATTGAGGAGGGAACATTCTGCATGGAGCACTGGGTGCTATGAACACACAATGAATCATGGAACAGAACACCAAAACAAATTATGTAATGTATGGTGATTAACAAAACAATAAAAAAATTAAAAAGAAAAAAAGAATACAAGCCTTTGTCCAGAAACAAGAAAGGTCTCAAATACATAATCTAACCCTACACCTAAAGGAGCTGGAGAAAGAACAGCAAATAAAGCCTAAATCCAGCAAGAGAAGAGAAATAATAAAGATCAGAGTAGAAATCAATGAAATAGAAACCAAAAGAACAGTAGAACAGAACAACGAAACTAGGAGCTGGTTCTTTGAAAGAATTAACAAGATTGATAAACCCCTGGCCAGACTGATCAAAAAGAAAAGAGAAATGATCCAAATCAACAAAATCATGAATGAAAGAGGAGAGATCACAACCAACACCAAAGAAACACAAACAATTATAAGGACATATAATGAGCAACTCTATGCCAGCAAATTAGATAACCTGGAAGAAACGGGTGCATTCCTAGAGATGTATCAACTACGGAAACTGAACCAGGAAGACATGAAAAACCTGAACAGACCTATAACCACTAAGGAAATTGAAGCAGTCATCAAAAATCTCCCAAGAAACAAAAGCCCAGGGCCAGATGGCTTCCCAGGGGAATTCTATCAGACATTTAAAGAAGAATTAATACCTATTCTCCTGAAACTGTTCCAAAAAATAGAAATGGAAGGAAAACTTCCAAACTCATTTTATGAGGCCACCATTACCTTGATCCCCAAACCAGACAAAGACGCCATCAAAAGGAGAATTACAGACCAATATCCTTGATGAACATGGATGCAAAAATTCTCACCAAAACACTAGCCAACAGGATCCAACAGTACATTAAAAGGATTATTCACCACGACCAATTGGGATTTATCCCTGGGCTGCAAGGCTGGTTCAACATCCGCAAATCAAACAACCTGATACAATACATTAACAAAAGAAAGAACAAGAATCAGGATCCTCTCAATAGATGCAGAAAAAGCATTTGAGAAAGTACAGCATCCTTTCTTGGTCAAAACTCTTCAGAGTATAGGGATAGAGGGTACACACCTCAATATCATAAAAGCCATCGACGAAAAACCTACAGCGAATATCATTCTTAATGGGGAAA
>NW_027402593.1:0-3300 GCF_003265705.2 Callorhinus ursinus
ATTATGCACAGTTTTTGTAGGGCAATTATACTTCAATAAAGCTGTTTTTCGATGGATTAATTTAAGGCCTGGCAAGGAAAAGGGAGTCCCTTTGATTTGGGGCCATGAGAGACCAATTTGTCTAAACTTCTGCATTTCCTAGGATGGTGCCTTACTCACCTTAGTTGCTGGGTGAATAGGTGTTGGATGAAGGAATGCATAAACAGGGGAGTAAAGGAGTGAATAAGTCAATGGATTAGCCACGATCTGAACAAGAAACAGCAGACTGACTCTCAGCTGAGGGCCTGCTGTGGGCCTAGATAAGACAGGGATGAGGGTGGGATGCAAGCATTCTGTGGCTGGGACATGCCCTGGAGAACAGCAGTTCAGGGTGGAGGGAGGTCCGGCTGGCAGGAGCCATGCGTGAAGAGGACAAGCACAGAGCCCCAAGCAAAGCCAAGAGCTAGGCCTACAGACAAGAAGGGTGCAAAGCTGCCACTGGATGTAGCCCAAACAGTGGGACCTGGTTATGCCATTCTGTGGGTGCCTGTTAGGGACTGAATGTGTATGCTCCTAAATTCGTGTGTGAAGCCTCAACCTCCAATTTGATGGTATTTGGAGATGGGACCTTTTGGAGGTAATCAGGATTGATGAGGCGTGAGGGTCGGGATCCCATGAAGGGATTGGTGTCCTCATAAGAAGTGATACCACAGAGCTTGCTCACTCCCTCCACTACGTGAGGACAGAACTAGAAGGTGGACTTCTACACGCCAGGAAGAGTTCTCACCAGAAAACAAATTTGCCAGCACCTCGATCTTGGACTCCCAGCCTCCAGAACGGTGAGGAATCCATGTCTGTTGTTGAAGGCCCCACTCTGTGGAATTTGTTATGACAGCCCAAGCAGATGGATACAAGCTGACTTTGCCTGCCCAGCATTCTGGTGGTAACAGCACCCTGAGATCTTGGGGGAAATTGTCCGCCTGGTTTCATTTCATGTAGTGTGAAAGAAACGGAGATCCTTCCCCTGCACTGTCCCGCTCCCTCGCCAAGGAGAGGCACATGGTCTAGGCCTGAACTTTCAGACTCACACAACTGGTTCAGTGATGAACATAGGACCCAGTGTCGACCAATGAGAGTTAGGCTGGGACTGGGGGCCCTGCTTTTCCCTGGGTTTGGTTAAGTCGGTAGAATGGAAGCTGTGGCCATCAGGACCCAAAGTGAGGTGAGCCTATTTGAGAATGAAGCTACACAGAAGGAAGGACAAAAGAAGAATATGGAGAGACTTATTTCTATAGGTGCCAGCCTGGACAAACACACCTGACCAGATCTCTCGACACTTTCCAGCTATATATGCTAATCACATCTGCCCTTTGTTTAAGCCAAGTCAGATTTCTTTCCCTTGCAGCTAGAGGAGTCCTGTCTGACACAGGACCCCTAGCCAGAAAAGGCAGTGTGGTATAGTTGAGTCACCCTGGAGAGCAAGGCCATTCCCTACAGCATCTCACCTGCACTTGCTTCCTGTGTGCAGAGTCCAACCCCTCTCTGACTTTGGGCTTCATCAAGGTGAAGAATTACTATTCCCATTTCAGAGCTGAGAAGGTTAAGGCCCAGAGAAACGACAGGTGTTCAGACTTCCCTAACCTTGCTCCCATTTAAGGCAGCAAGGTACCCTCCAGGAAGTGTCTTCCCTGACCTGATCTGCTGATTCATTTCCTAAGGGCTAGGCCTCCTGCACCCCTCTCAGAACCTCCTTTCTCCTTAACTCTGTAAGTTCCCCCTCTGCCCTTCCTGACAGCACTCAGGAGTGTGCTTCCTACATGAGTTCCTATCTTAGATCCCTCCCAGACCTCTGAAAGCTGACTGATGCCCAGACCCCAGGCTCCACCAGTCTCAGAGGTGGGGCCCACCCCACACAGGTAAGCAGAACCTACATCACTCACTCACCTGTATGTGGAGGATGGTGGCCTCCCTCCAGGGTGCCAGCCCCAGGCCCACAGAATCAGGCGGTCCTGAAGAACAACCCATGTGCATCTTCCCGGGACCCCCATCCAGGTTTAGACAGATGAGACTAAACCAACTGTGTGGCTGCTGATGGCAGATTTAGTCTTTCCTAATGGACTGACATCCTTGGGGAATTAAGTGCAGGATGTGCTTAATAAAGTCATTATTCTGCCATCCAGCTGTGCAGGATAGGAAGATGACAGGGAGAAGCGGGGGCTTACACTGAGAGGTCTCCAGAGCGGGGACAGGAAACTGAGTTGGCTAATTGCCAGAGCCACAGACTCTTCAAACCTCCAAATGGGATGGGGCCCAGGCCTACAAAAGGGGGTCTGCAGAGCACAGGACTCATTAAATGGAGCAGGGACAAACAATGAGGAGCTGGGAAGCAGGTCTTTCCCAACTTTCCCTGCTCAATACAGCTAGATTCCTGTTCTGATACCCAAGCAGGTCTCTGTGGCTTAAAAAGAAATGGGGAAAAGGAACACTCACTGTGGTAAAGAATGCAAACTATAGCACCCACTTTCTGTCCTTCCAATTGCTGCTGTCTAACCACTGTGGGTGGGAAACCAACCTGATTACATTTGTATATAAAGTAAGAGTCAAAAATCACTCATAGGGGTGACAGCAGTGAAAATGGCCAAGTAAGGACATCCAACACTTCTCTCCTGCATAAAAACAATGAGAAATCTGGCAAAAATGGTCAGAATCAACACTTTGGAACTCAAAATTAACCAAAGACATGCAGCAATCTGAAGAGGTTTAATCAAGAAAAAAAGGCTGACTCTCAGTAAAAACGATGAGCTTTGTGCTATTTTAGCTTATCCTAGCCCATCTTTCCCTCCCCATAGCTCCATGATACCTTAAAAGCCAAGAACCCACAATCATGGCTAAAACCAGTAGCCTGGCAGCCATGGAAGCAGCAGGATAAGATGGGGAATCCTTTAAAGCCCCAATCCCAGGGAACTGTCACTGGTCTACCTAGCCTTTCCCTGGAAGACCCCACTTGCAAAACAGTCTTTATTTGAACTGACTTGGAACTCACCCAGTGCAAATAGCCTGTCTCCTGGAGTTATTTGTCAAAAACCATTAATGGTGATTGTCAAGCATTGTGGATGCCTGGATAACAGGGCAAATGATATATTAACTAAAGAGCCTAAAAAGAAAAGCTGAATTGGGATTTCATCAAGATAAAAAGCTTTTGCACAGCAAAAGAAACAGTCCACAAAACCAAAAGACAACCGACAGAATGGGAGAAAATATTTGCAAATGACATATCAGATAAACGGCTAGTATCCAAAATCTATAAAGAACTTATCAAAC
>NW_027402594.1:0-3300 GCF_003265705.2 Callorhinus ursinus
GCTGGGCCTCCACTGAGCAGTCTGTGAGGCCGGACTGTGCCCATGTCACGGGCATGGAAGCGAGAATCCAGAAGGTCCACACGACCTGCTCCCAGTCCCACTGTGTGGAGACTGGGTCAAGGATGGTCCGCGAACAGAGGAAGACTTGGGCCCAGGGAGACTGAGGGAGAATGTGGCACAGTGAGCCTGCAGGAGGACAGGGGGCACTGTGGGGACCTGGCGCTCAGGCCTGCTAGGAGAACACATCTCACCCACAGCAGCTCTGTCCCTAGGGCTAGAGGATGTCATGGTAGCCACTCTCCGAGGCTGCAGGCTGACAGTGACTGAGAGGAGAGGAGGTGTACCTGATGCAAGAGAGAACCCTCAGGCAGAGAGGAAGAAGCAGGTGCTCCCCCAGCAGCTAGAGGAACTCGGGGTAGCCACCCTCCCAGGCTGCAGGATGCCAATGGCTGGCAGGAGAGGAGACACCTGGTGCAGGAGAAAACCCTCAGGCAGAGAGGAGGGAGCAGGCTCTCCCGAGCAGCAGGTGCACTGGGGCAGGCTAAGGGGGCCTCCGTTGACAGAGGTGCCTGCAGCTGGGGTTTCCAGACAGACCCCCACATCAGGCTCAGCACAACCTTGTCTGGATGGCCTTTGTGCCCCAAATACAATGTCTGGCCCAGGACCCTCATCAAGCCCCGACTCCCAATCCTTTGACCTCAGCTCAAGTGACAAGAAATGACCAATAGTATAGGTGGGGTTGGGTGCACAGGGACATTTGCTTTTCTGGTCCATGCTGTAACATTGCTGGCATTTAAAGATCTCAGGGCTTTGATTCAAAATCGGTAGGATGCTGGGGACCCCAATCGGCTTTCTGGAATCCTGCTCCTGCTCCGTGCAGCCCTCCCATCCCACAAGTTCCACTCAGAATCCCTCCAGGTCACTGACCCACACTCTTGGCTCCTCAGATGGCCTGGAGAATGCACCTTCAAAAAGCGATCCCGGTGAGGCAGGAGGACACCCTGCGGATTCCAGTAAAACCGCCTCCCAGAAACTGAGGGTACTGCTGGACGAGCTGTCTGAACACAACCATGTCAGTGTTCCAGGAAGATACCAGAGGCACAAGAGTAACTGAGGAGCATCTGATGGTCAGTTAGGGGCAGTCAGAGCTTCCAGACCCTTCTTCCCTAAAGCTCTTCAATCCTCAGCCTTTCTTCTGGTGATTCTGCTTGGTTTCTATTTGCCCCAACTCTTATCCATTGCCTTAGGCGGCAGAGACTCACGTGGGTCTTTAAATGTTTTGAACATTGAATGTCCTCCAGTAGCCACTTCACTGCTGGGAGAGTTGGAAGCAAGGAAGAAGTCCCAGACGACACCAAGGGTCTGAACTTGGTGTTTCACTCTCCTGAGTCGGGGACACCTCTCGGAGTTGCATGTGGTCAGCTGGGGGCGGGGGCAGGCACCTGACGTGGAAAGATGGGGTATAGGTGAGGCGGGAGGCCGCCGGGGTATGTGCCTGGCATCCGGCCTGAACAGGTCTACAAAGTGGCAGACTGGCTGGGATAAACTTCAGGCTGAGGAGGAAGGTGAGGGGAGCAGAAGGGACTGAGGAGGTTCGGCTCAGACAGGAGAGGGCTGAGCCACACTTTTTGGGGGAAAGTGGGTCAGGTTCAGGTTCACAGGGATAGACCTTGAGGCCACTATGCCATGTGAAATAAGCCAGTCCCTACAGGACCGACACCGGAGGACCCCACTTGTGAGGAATGGAGAGCACTCCCATTCACAGAGGTGGAAGGAGCTGCTGGTTGCCAGGGCTGGGGAAGGGGAATGGGGGGTTAGGGTCTCGTGGGTAGAGTTTCAGTTTGGGATGATGAAAACATTGTGGCAATGGACAGAGGTAGCCGGTGCAGAACAGGGAATATACTTATTGCCACTGAAACGTGCTTCATGGTATCAGCTGTATGTCCATTATACCAGAATACCAAAGAAGTGAGTCAGGAAGTCGGGGCCATAGCGAGTCCCTGGAGGGCCCAGGAGCAGGGAGCCTGTATTTGAGTTCTCGCTCTCATGTTCTGCCCCTTGTTGGGTGACTGAGCTCAGTAAGTGCTTGCTAAGACACAGTGCAGGCAGCTGGTCCAGAGAAAGTGCGCAAGTGCAAACCCACTGGTGGGCACTGAGGAATCCCAAAGGGATGCACATCCAGACAGAGCGAGTGCCCATATTTCACAAACACCAGCACAGAAATAACCATTTAAACCAAGGCAGGAACCTTATATAGCCCAGAGGGCTCCACGCTCCTCAAGGCCGAGCTAGTTACCATGGCCAAGGCCTCTGGTGGTGAGGGCACTGGGGGTCTGGGAGATGGCTCGATGCACCCCTGACCCTGAAGCCCCATGGCCACGGTCATGTGTAAGGATTGGGAGGGAAGACCCGGCCAGCACCCGTTCTGGCTCCATGGCTGCTACAGGGCTGCTCCCAGCCCCAACAGGTGATGTCTGTTTAGAACCATGGAGAAAACATTTTCCCTCAATTTTTCTTTTTAAGATGGTTGCTCAGCATTGACACAGAAAAATATCCGACATAAAACTGGAGCCGTTCACAGCTGCATAGGACCCGGAAGTGATCAAAATATAGTGACCACAAAGAGAGGAACTTGTGCCCCCAGGCAGGCCTCCTGTGCGCAGACCAGGTTGGGACGCTGGCGTGCCCGCGCAAGCAGTGCTGGGCTCCAAAGTTTCCCTCAAGGGGACAGAAGTAGGAATCTGCTCTGACGGCTCCGCTTAAGGCAGCACCCCCTGATGAAGATGGGGGTAGCCCCTCATTACTTCCAGATGTCCTGGTGATTTTTGGGCACAGCCATAGATCTCAGCTTCTCCATGACAGGGGTCAACCTATAAGCTGCGAGTCTCAAAGGTCCTTCAGGGGACGGCCAAATACCGCAGGTAGTACATCTCCTCCAGGGACAGCCCCTCATGAGTTCTGGGTGCCCTATTGATTCTTGGGCACAGCCATGGATCTCAGCTTCTTCATGACCCGGGGAATGATGGGGGGGCCAACCCAGCAGCCGTGGGTCCCACAGGTCCTCCGTGGACAGCACATTGTTGGACCTCTGCCCCAGCAGGTACCTGTTCAGGTGGCTCTTATTGGGCCACACGGCCTCAATCCCATTGGCCCAATTGATCACCATCGCCTGGTGACAGGCCGAGGTCAGTCGGGGAAACTCCACCACCAATTCCCCAAAAAAGGACCCCATGTAGTAAAAGTTGCCCTGGTGCCTGGGGATGGGGGTCTGGGACTGTGGCCAGCGCTCGTAGATAAACT
>NW_027402595.1:0-3298 GCF_003265705.2 Callorhinus ursinus
TCATCCCTGCCAGGGAAAAATACTCAACTTTTGATAAGCATGAAGCAAAATAAGGCAGTCAGAGAACGGAATGGGTTAGCTTTACCTTCTGAACAGTCCTAGAGACTGAAATCTCCTCGAGGACTCTGGGCCTGAGGAAAAGAGTGAAAAGAAAAAGAAAAGAAAGGGATTTCTGCCTGGACGGAACATTTATATATCCATAGAAATACTAACTGTGTAGAACCAGAGCATGACGATTAGAACGTTTGTTGCAGAGGAGAACCATGGACCAAAACAGAAGTTTCAGTGATTGGAATCCAATCATTGACTAAATTGGACTTAGTCATTAGATTCTGCACAATTAATATGCCTTTAACTGAGGTATGATTTAAAAAGAACTTTGTGCAATGTAACAAGGAAATGTGTGATTGTGCTGTTCCATGAAAACAGAAGAAATGCTGAATGTCACTGATAGGCTGCATAGCTTAGCCGGTGAGAAAACCTCATAGGTGATGGAAGAATTTCACAGCAGGATCACTGGGGTGGGAAGGAAATAGGTTTGGGGGCCCAACACTGTCAGCCTGATCCTCTGTACATGCTCTGTAGCAGCCCAGGAGCTGGGTGACATCCCAGGCATGCCTGGGCACCTGACAACTCCTATCTCTTTCTCCTTTGCTTTCTCCGGCAAGTAACCACCTTGTCTTCCTCCAGGTGCGGTTCCTGGAACAACAGAACAAGGTCCTGGACACCAAGTGGACTCTGCTCCAGGAGCAGGGCACCAAGACCGTAAGGCAGAACCTGGAGCCCTTGTTTGAGCAGTACATCAACAACCTCAGGAGACAGCTGGACAGCATCCTGGGGGAGAGAGGCCGCCTGGACTCAGAGTTGAGGAACATGCAGGATACAGTGGAGGACTTCAAGAACAAGTGAGTTCAAGGAGAGAAAGGGGCTCAGTTCCCTGAAGTGCACACTTGAAGACTACCAGGTGACCAGGTCCAGAGGTGGGCATGGTTCCATAGGGAAACAGGCCCATGGAAAGGAAAATCACAATTATTACCTAAAAACAACCCCGAAAGAACAAATGGGCCACAGAGGTGGATGGGGAGAGAAGAGATAGGAGGAATTGAGGGAGCACCCAAAAATCGTTTTTGTGGCTCAATGGCAGGAAAGCTCAATTTGGATGTATCTGTTTTATGGAAAGTTGGGATCCCAGGCTGATCTTGCTGTATCGTCTTCGCCACTGGCCCAATTGTGTCTTACCCTGTTCTAATTCTAGATATGAAGATGAAATCAACAAGCGCACAGCGGCAGAGAATGAATTTGTGACTCTGAAGAAGGTGAGCTGATAAAGATCTGGGGATCGTGTTCCTTTGTAGAGGGAGAGGACTCTGGGTCTTTGCACACATCCAGAGGGGAATAGATGGGGAGACTATAAGGTGTTCAGACTGGGAAGGAGGGCTCAGCTGACTCACTCCAAGGTGTTGGCTTATTCCCCAGGATGTGGATGCTGCCTACATGAATAAGGTTGAACTGCAAGCCAAGGTAGACACTCTCACAGATGAGATCAACTTCACCAGAGCCTTGTATGACGCAGTAAGCATCTCCACTCCTCTTTCATTTGCTGTGATGGGGCTCTGCAAAGGGTGGAAGATCTCGGGGTTGGATACCTCTGTAATGCCACGGGAAAAGATGATCTGACGATCTTCTGCTCTGCAGGAACTGGCTCAGATGCAAACCCATGTCTCAGACACTTCTGTGGTCCTGTCCATGGACAACAACCGTAACCTGGACCTGGACAGCATCATCGCTGAAGTCAAAGCCCAATATGAGGAGATCGCTCAGAGGAGCCGGGCTGAGGCTGAGTCCTGGTACCAGAGCAAGGTGAGCCTTGAGTTGACAGCTGCCCAGGAATGCCTGGGTCCCCTACCTGAACGCCAGCAAGGCTACAGACTTCGCTGGGAAGTCGGCTGGCTGCAAGGAAGCTGATGTTTTCTCATTGGATGTGTATCCTGCACTCATAGAGCAGGCAATTACAGAATTTATGTCCAAGTTCAATAGGTCAAAGAACCCAAGTGCAGGAGGAGAACTACATAGATAAGGACCTAGTGATCTTTGCTTTTGTCTTCATCCTGATGCTGGCCCTCAGAAACAGGATACAGGACATTGCTGGTCCCCAACTGAACTAGGCAGTCAGTGGTCCATTAGAAAGAGGGTCTGTGATCAATGTACAGTATCCAGTGACCTTGCCACATCAACTTTCCCTAAAATCCCTTGGGGAGAAGCCACTAGGTCCAAGTGTGTTAAATGCCTGCTTCTGAAGTCAAAGCACCGTTAGTATGTGAAAGCCCATATACACCGCCTTCTCTCTCTCTCTCTCTCTCTCTCTCTCTGGATTCCAGTATGAGGAGCTGCAAATCACAGCAGGCAGACACGGGGATGACCTGCGCAACACCAAGCAGGAGATTGCTGAGATCAACCGCATGATCCAGAGGCTGAGATCCGAGATCGACCATGTCAAGAAGCAGGTATGGTAGGGGGCTCTGGAGAGTAAAAGCATCCTCTCCTTGCTACACCACCAGGTGGTCATCAGCCACCATTTGGGAAATGCTGGGAATTGAGGGAACAGCAGAGAGAGGAGGACACCGTAGCTCCCACCCTTGTGAGTTCCCACACGTTGGGACACACGGATGCCAACACTACAGAATGATACAATCAGGTGACAGCAACAATCCCAGTTAGTCTGACTGTACAAAGATAGTCTTGGGGCTTTTAAAAGATTTTACTTAAGGAGAATGGTTGGTTTAGGAATATAAGAAACAAGTCAGGAAAGAAAAGCGGAGGCCAGAAGGGGGGCAAGATTGTCACAAATCTGCTCAAGATTCAGCTGAAACAGAAAGTTGAGCAAGGACCCAGGGTGAAGATCAGTGTTGCCCAAGTGTGTTAGAATCCCTTAGGAGTGAGGAAGGCAAGATCTCCACAGCTCCATGGGAAACTCGTCCCCTTAAGTGAGGATGCTCCTTATTTTGTATAAGTTAGTGTGGCATCCACATGAGATCCTCAGAAAAGGTCTGGGTCTGGCTTTGGAAACAGCACTCAAAAGAAATGAGTGGGTCCATTTCTTCCAAACCTGCTGGTATTTTGTCCAGTGTAGGGCAGGATGGTTAAAAAAGGGCACAAGTTTTCTCATATGGGTCCCAGACAAGCTAACTTGTGCAGAGCGGGAAAAGACTGGTCCAAAAGAGGCAGAAGTCCCTTTCTATGATATCTGGGCACTGTAACTCTACCTCACTAGAAAGAAGAAGTGTGGTTGGTCTCCTCC
>NW_027402596.1:0-3298 GCF_003265705.2 Callorhinus ursinus
AGACCACACTGTCCCGGGAGGATTCCACCCCCCGCTGAGCCACTGCAACGACGTGCCTCCGCCGAGCCAACTTCTAAAAGGTCCGAATGTGTGCTCCGCGGCTCTATCACTTGCCAGAAGCGGCCGGCGGAGGCCCCTCCCCCGCCGTCTATCCTCCCGAATACCGCCTCGGATTCACTTCTCCGCACGCCCTACCTTCCAGTAAGTGGTCGCTTCTCTGATCAGCGAGTTGTTGCTACTCTCCTGTTCAATCTCCTGTTGAGTTCGTAGGTGTTCAGAATGGTTTGATCCCTATTCAGCTGAATTCCTGAGACCAGATGAAATCTAGGTCTCCTACTCCTCCGCCATGTTGCTCCGCCCCCTTAGGCTCAGTTTCTAAGAGAAGCAGAATTTCAATGTACTGTTTGGGGGAAGCCTCCTCCACTCTTATGTGCCATTTGGGATCCCCAAGGAAAGCATTCTTTCGTCTCCTTCCCTCAGAGAGAGGAGCTGGCCCCATGTACCGCCGTCCCCAACCTGTCCCAGTGCTGAGGAAGAGCCACACGCTGGGGCCTGGTGTCAGGAGTGTGGTGGGCCACTGCTCCTGGGCTCCCAGCCAGTGACGTCACGGCTGCATGGAAGAGCTAAATTGCTATTGGGGGAAGGAGTGCTCACTGCCCACCCCGCTCACCATCCCCCTCTGCACTCTGCAATCCAGGATCGGTGCCCGGCTTACGTCAATCACCAGCCCTACACATGTTCCCGCCATGGGAGGGATCATTCAGCATCACCCCATTGCACAGAGGAGGAGAGCGAGGCCCAGCGAGGGGAGGTAAAATGGCTCCAGTCCCAGAGCTGGTCAGCAGAGAACCTGGAAATCCAGCCCTCCAGAGCCCCTGCTAAACCAGCCAGAGACTCCCTGAGTTGAAAGTGAGCCTTCCCCTGCCTGACCAGGCACGCACTGGCCCCTGACCTTCATGATGGCTTGTTCTTGACCATGAACGTGAGCTGGCCGAATAGGAGGGGGAGTTCAGCTGGTGGGTCAGGCTGTAGCTCTAGGACAGAGTGACACATCTGAGCTAGCAGGAGCCACACTCTGGTATCACTCCCAGAGCCAGACCAGGAGCTGCAATCTCGGTGTCCGAGGGGCCAGCACACAACACGGTCTGCACTGACCAGGGATCCATGGCCCCAGGGAGAGTGCACTCTGCCTTCTCCCCGCTCCTGCCTGGCCTCACCTCTCCTCACTTGGGGCCTCAGGACCCGGAACCAGGCCCCATAGGGACGGGGGGACCGTACGGGCTGCTGGTCAGGGTTCCCCAAGGGACCCAAGGGTTTGCCAGGGCACTGGGAAAAGACAGTGTCTGGGTTCCGCTGTCCAACACAACCCTGGGCACTTGGGAGTAGGAAGAGATTCCCACCCCCAAGTCCGGTGGGCTATAGCACAGAAGGCCTCAGCTTACTCTGCTGTCCCTTGGACTGCACAGATGCAGTGTCCCAAGGGTCCCACAGGCTTGTAGAGGTGCCTGTTGGTCTTGGATATCCATCCCCAACCCCCTGTGATCCCAGTCTTGGGAAAATGTTTTCTAACGCCTCGAGGTCCTTGTCAGCAGAGGACAGACTCGGGTCTTGGGGGCCTGAGGACCTGGCTACGCAGAACGTGGCAGAGCACAGGGCCACCAGTCTGGAGACCAAGGTCAGTGCTCTCCTTGTTGCAGCCTCAGGGTCCCCATGTGGAAGAGAATCCAGAATCACTGCTCCGGTCAGGGTGAGGAGGCCTTAGGAAGGAATGGAACCCCAGGACCAGAGAGGGAAATGGGGACAAGGGAGGCTTCTGAGGTTTCTCACATCGCCCATGGAACACCCAGGTCTGCTCCTGTGAGAGACACAGACACAGAGACAGAGAAGGAGACAGAGAATGAACACAGGACAGAGGGAACCAGTAGAAGTCAAAGACTCCATCAGCTTAGAAATGACATCCGGGCATTTTGTGCCATTCTATTCCTGAGAGGGCCGTCACATTGGCCATCCACCCTGGAGGGGAGGGGATTTCACAGGGATGTGTGACCAGGACTCAGGGGTGCCAGGAGCCACTGTGGGGACTGCCCAGCACATGGGCACAGACGAGGCCCTTGGACCTGAGCCGAACCGTAATGGGAGCCCCTGGAAGTCTCTGTTGGGCGAGAACAGGGTCAGAATCAGTTCACTACTACCTTCCCACGGGGGTGGGACAGAGGTAGCAGGGGGATGGCTTTGCCTGGACCCCAGAGCAGATTCAAGGCCTTCTGAGCTGTGTTCCATGCCAATCGCAGCCCCTGGCTCATCCTTGCATTGTCAGGTTTGCACCAGCCTCCTGTGATTGCAGTCACGGGACATGTGTACAGTTCCCTAACACTAACCTTAAACTGTACCCTAAACCTGACCGGTACCCTAACCGTAAAACCTACCATAACCCTAACCCCTAACCCTACCCCTAAACCGACCCCTAACACTAAAGCCTACCCTATCCCTAAGCCGTACCCTAAATGATACCCTAAACCTAAACCCTAACCTGTACTGTAAACCGTGACCTAACCCGTACCCTATCTCTAACCCCTACCCTAACCCGTACCCTAATACTATCCCGCACCCTAACACTATCCCGTACCCTAACCCATGCCCGAACCCGTACCCTAACTCTAACCCTAACCCTGGGTCAACTAGAGAAAAGAGGATATCCCCGGAAGTTTGCGGTTGATGAGAAATTTGACCGCCAGTCCTAACAGGAAGATGACACTGCCAAGTGGACGTGCTGCTTTCTCAGAACACTGACATCCTGTGAAATGCTGCATCACTGACTCCCAGGCTGAGGTTCAAACCTTGCGTCTCCTACATGCAGAGCAGATAAGTGCTGTCAGGTGGGGTTAAGTACGTCCTCTGACCAATGGCCTGCACACCTGCTTCAATTTCTGGGAGAAGGGGAAACACAAACTTGTTTTTAAGTAGTCATTATCTTCATTCTAAAGTAGACCAACGACCTTGACCTTTTTGGAAAAGCGAAATTACTCTCCCAAATGAAGACTTAACTCATCTGTTCCTCATGCAATTTGAGTGCGATCTGGTTTACTCCAGCCTCCACGCCCCTCCTGGAGGATCCTCCTGTACCCTCTTGAGAGCCATTGACCAGCACCAGCACCCCCGGGGGCACAATGCTGAATTTGGGGGAGGCCTCTGGGGCTTCTTGCCACCACACCTGTGCCTGGGGAAGCTGGAACCTGGAGGAACCTCCGAGGTGATCCTGATGGACCATTACCACCATCCCTGAGGACATGGGGCACCA
>NW_027402597.1:0-3298 GCF_003265705.2 Callorhinus ursinus
TGGTTTATGTCCCTTCCCTTTACCTTCAAAGCCAGCAAAATAGCATCCCGAAATCTCTCTCCGACTCCAAGCCTCCCTCTTCCACAACTGCAGGATGCTTGTCATCTATTGAGCCCAGCTGGATAATCAGAATAACTTTATCCTGGGTCATCTGACTAGCAATGTTAATCCCATTTGCAACCTTAATTCTCCCTTGCCATGACACAAGACATATCCAAAAATTCTGTAGATTAAGATGTGGAAATATTCGGGGGACATTATTCTGCCGACTAAAGTGTTTTTCTGAGGTATATTTATTGTCAACTCAGGGGCCCTTCTTTGGAGAATCAAACACAACTGATCTCAACTCTAGGGTGAGTACTGAGTCTTTTCTCTCTGAACCACACAGGAAGAGGATCACATGGCTTATTTACTAAAATCACCTTAAAGCTGTAAATGGTAAAGTAAACCATCAACTAAAGAAATTCAGTATCATCTCAATGTTAAGGTAAAATCAAGAAGTTAGAATTCTGGAAGGCAGGTAAATTCATGAGAAAGAGGATTAAAAAAAATGGATTCACCTGACTTCTAATCTGGCCTCCCAGGAACCATGTATCAGCAGGAAAAGTTACCTTTCTGTCCAGACCAGTTGCCCACTGGGAATGGAGTGCTCTGAGGTGGGAGTAACAATGGAAACAGTGCCTAATGAGCAGACACAGAGCTGTCAATATCTCCTCTGCTGCAGAGCTTCAGCATATGAAAGCTTGGACTGGCCACAACATGGTTGTTATTTCTGGGTTCCTAAGTCTGGCTGGGGGACCCATGCCTCTCTGCTTCCTGCTGTCCTGACTGGCAACAGAGCTGCGGTCTCCAGCATCAACCATCCGGGGAGGAATTCAGACCTCCACATGGAGACTTTCATCTTAGAGACCCCAACCAGGTGAGCCTGAGAGCTCAGCAGGTATTTCAGGAAAGGAGCAGAGAGAATGGAAGCTGAGAACTTTGACCTGAGGTCACCTGAGACTAGGTACGCTCATTTATAATTAATTTTCATAGTGTGTTCAAAAGAGAAGTGTCCATAGGACCCAGCAATACAGGCATCGTTGTTGACAATACATGGTGGGAATGGAAGTCCAGTTGGATGAGAAAGGGGAAGGAATGGGGGACTTAAAATGGTTCCAGTGAAATTAGAACATATCCGAGGAGTTTTGCAGCTAAGGGGAGCAGGAAATCAGAGTGTTTACCTTGGAGCATGAGTGGTGAACTGTTTAGGGTGTGGTGGGTTCTGATCATGTTCTGTATTTATTGAAAGACCCAGACCCATGCAGGTAGCTATTCCCTTGTGACAGCAGTTCCTGAGATACCCATTTCTCAGAAGCTTCTCTCACACAGAGTATTCACATGGAAAAGTGTGTTTCATATGCAACAAGGGATATACTAACTAGCTTTACTTTGTAATACTTCATGACCAAAAAGTGTGTAAACGATGGAGGCATTTGTGAAAAGCAGAGGAAATGCTCCCAAATCTGTTCAATTGTGAAAATAACTCATTTACTCACAGGAAGGAACAGTGCTATAGGCTTCCTACATGTAGTGACCAATGCTGTTTCCACCCTAGGAGGATGGGTACTGCTGTCCCCACTCTCTGAGTGAGGATAGTCCCATTTGGAATGGATTGATTGTCTCTCCCAAGTTCCAACATTGTGGATGTGGTAGATCTGATGTTCAAAACCTGGTTTTCTGATTCAAAAATTTGGCACTTAAAATCATTTGGAAAAGTCTTTTTTTATTTCATCTTTAAAAATCCCCTTCTATTGTCCTACATGGTGTACTACAGTGTGTATTTTCTGTTGTAAATTGCAGGTTTATTCCCTTTGCACATTTTTCTAGAGGGATATTCAATCAAGAAAATGTCTGACATCATAAAAAGCCCACTCTTTTCTTGTATGGATGCACTGTTATTTTTCAGCTTTGTTAATTATTCTGGGCAGCATGGGCATGTGGCAGGGGCTGGAAGGCTGCCAGACCCGGGGAAGCTTTCTGCTCATCACAGTCTCTCAGGAATCCCCTGAATTTATTAGATCTCCTTTACCACTCATGTCCATTTCTCTCCTGCATCTTATGAACCTCCTTTTTGTTTTTTTAAAGATTGTATTTATTTATTTGACAGAGAGAGACACAGCGAGAGAGGGAGCACAAGCAGGGGGAATGGGAGAGGGAGAAGCAGGCTTCCCACCAAGCAGGGAGCCCGATGCGGGGCTCGAACCAAGGACCCTGGGCTCATGACCTGAGTCAAAGGCAGACGCTTGACGACTGAACCACGCAGGCAGCCCAATAACTGACATTTAAAGAAAAACTTTAAAAAAAGAAAAAAAATATTAAATAAATAAATGAAGCCCTTAAAATTCAACACTTTTATGCCTTTTTTTTTTTTCTTTCCTTGTAGGCAGCACCACCACATGGAAGCAGACAATGACACAGGAATTTCTGAGTTTCTTCTTCTGGGATTATCAGAGGAACCAGAATTACAGTCCATGATATTTGGGCTTTTCCTCTGCATGTACCTAATCACTGTGCTGGGGAACCTGCTCATCATCCTGGCCGTCAGCTCAGACTCCCATCTCCACACCCCGATATACTTCTTCCTCGCAAACCTGTCCTTTGCAGACATCTGCTTCACCTCCACCACCATCCCCAAGATGGTGTGGAACATCCAGACTCAGAGCCAAGTCATCACCTATGCCGGCTGCATCACACAGATGTACTTTTTCTTAATCTTTGGAGGCTGGGATGACTTTCTCCTGACTGTGATGGCCTATGACCGCTTCGTGGCCATCTGTCTCCCCTTGCACTACACGGTCATCATGAACCCTCAGCTCTGTGGACTGCTGGTTCTGGTGTCCTGGGTCATCAGTGTTCCCAATTCCTTGTTACAGAGTTTAATGGTGTTGTGGCTGTCCTTCCGTACAAAGGTGGAAATCCCCCATTTTTTCTGTGAATTCAATCAAGTAGTTGGGTAGGCCTGTTCCAACACCTTCCTTAATGATATGGTTATGTATTTCGGAATTGTGCTGCTTGGTGGCGCTCCCCTGGCTGGGATTCTTTATTCCTACTCTAAGATTGTTTCCTCCATACATAGGATATCCTCAACTCAGGGCAAGTATAAAGCATTTTCCACCTGTGCATCTCACCTCTCCGTTGTCTCCTTGTTTTATTGTACATTGCTCGGTGTGTACCTTAGCTCTGCTGCTCCCCAGAGCTCCCACTCAAGTGCAGTAGCCTCGGTGATGTACACGGTGGTGACGCCCATGCTGAACCC
>NW_027402598.1:0-3297 GCF_003265705.2 Callorhinus ursinus
AGCTAAAGCTTACCTGGGGTGGCACATGGCACTTTCCCTTAAGCCAAGTCCACAGCTGATTCTTATTCCCAAAACTGCCAACCTGTTAGGAGAGTGTGCTAGTCACTATGTGTCCCATTTGCGGTTGACATGGGACTCTGGCACTCTTTGTTGCGTTTCCCATGGCCTTGCCTGTTTGTTGAACAAAGGCTTCGGGCATCTTCATGGGCCAAGGTGTTGTGACTCACGTTTAGAGCACGCAGGGATTGGTGGTGAGTTCCCACTCTGGACCTCTCCTAAGAGAAGACAACCAGAGTCTCCTCTTTGAAAGAAATGTTTGCCCTTCTGGCCCTGAGCACTTGGTACTTGGCCGGCTGAAGACGCACAGAGATGGGGGTCTAGCTTGCCATACTGGCTCCTGGGTGTTGGAGATGCCTTCATTCTCAAGAACAGATGGGATGGGCACGGCCTACCATTCCCTAGGGCCTGTTCAGGGCAGAAATAACTTTCTTCAAGGAATAATGCTCCCAATACCCGTTCCAAACACTTGATCCGCAGCTGGGAGTTGCAGCCTGCCACCTCTGAATCACGGCTGCCTCAAGGTACTGATGGAAATGGCGGAAAACCTCCAATGTCAGAAGCTTTCCTCTCCTTGGGGAAAGCTCAAGAGATTGGGTGTAGCCATGGCCAGAGGGTTTGGGAGGGAGCTTGCCTCCATTTCTGGGGCAAGGGGAGCTGAAGTTAGACACCTCATTCCGAGATAACTTTCATTCTCATTGGAAGTGTTGAACTTTGGTTTTCCTTGAAGCCATCCCATCCTCTTGCTGTTTTGGTAGCTACGTTGTTTCACATGGAGGAATACCCTGGGTGGCATCTCACAACCCGTGTGTCCACCATACACACAGGTTTGGTGGCAGGTTCCCATTGAGATCCTGTGCTAGGGGAGAGCAACGAGTCTGAGAGGCGAAAGGAAAGTTTCCCCTTCTGCCCCGGAGTGCTGGGTTCTTGTCCCGATCTTTGAAATGCTCTGTCTGGCAGCCAGCTGGTCTCCCTCCCCTGGCTGCCAGAGATGCCTTCGTTCGGAAGAGCAGACAGTTGACACGTGTGCGGTGTGCTCCGGGACCTCTTCAGTGTAAAAAGAGCTCTTGCCAGGAATGCTCCTCCAATAGCTACTTCCAAACGCATCATCCACTGGGAGAACCAGTCTGCTGACACTAAAGCGTTTCTGGTTTGTTTGTGTCTCCCCTCCCCGCCACAGACGGAAAGGCAGCAGGAGTGACATCCGATTCCATAAGATTTCCCACTCTTTACGAAGGAAGAATGAAGGCCTCTTGTTTCTTTGTCTCCCAGGGGGAGGCCCTGGAGGTTGCCCATTGCCAAAGGCAACAGGCCTTTCTGATCCCGGAGACGAACAGGTTTGCTAGGTATTTTAGTCTCAACATTGGTTTATTCTCAACTCTAGGAAAGTCCGCAATGCCTCTCTGTCCGTTTCCATTCTTGGAACGCTATTTCGAAATAGGTTGCCCAGAATGGAGGCATCTCACAGAGCCAGGGAGGGAGATGCCTTTGCTACCGGTCTACACCCTTACCCAAGGGAGCTACACCACAAGCTCAGGGCTAATAGGGCCAGGGAACTCCCCAGGAATCCTAGGCGCTGCTGTGAGGAAAAGCACCTTCCAGTTGGAATGTGAACCAAGAGCGACATCGACAATCTGCGACACTACAGGAATATATATAAGCAGGGCCATTTTAAGTGAGATAAATCTGTAAGGAGACATCTAATTTTTTCCCCTTCCACAAGAAATGAGTCTTCTGGCCAAGCCTACACACAGACATTCACTGCTTGCAAGCTTCCAATACCTTAGGGCTCCTCAGGCCAACATAGTTCTGAACAGCATTCCCATGGGGCTCTGTGGCCAACACGTCCCCACAGTCACAAAGAATCTTCCAGATCCTCTAGCTGCATGACCAGGATATTGCTCTGAGACACTGGAGCAGAAGGCCCACAGGGGGAACCTCGGCAGAAAAAGAGCAAGAGGGTGGAGTGCAAGTGGGTGTATGCTGGGCCAAATGTGTTTATTAGAGATGCGATGAGACACCATGTTTAGATTGAGGTGACTAGGCCCATCTCCTCGCCACCCAAGTTTCATTCCCAGGAATGAGAAAGCACTGTGGCCTTGGGGAAAGGGAAACCGTGGTCTAGGCCTGGGAGCCCTGTCACCAAGAACTCTGCATTCTTCCCTTAGAATGAGAGGGAAATTTGGTGGTAGTGTTGTGTTGGTGGTGGTGGTGGTTGTGGTTGTGTTTGTTTTGCCCTTCGCATGATTGGATAGAGGCTGTAGTCATTCAGCGATACTAATGGGACTCCCAGGTAATGCTCAATGTTTCAGATGCAAGCTTTGGTGCTCTAGTCCTGAAAGGGCACCTCCTGAACGCACCAGATGCTCCAGCATGCACAATATGGGTGAACTTTCTGTTCCTTCAAAGGAGGGCATCTCAAGGTCAAGGAGAGAAGAGCCACCTTTCCTTTCCTTTGGGCTATCACATAAGGAGAGGCTGACTGAGCACAGGACTGAAGTAGGAACTCATGACCAATCGTTGGGTGCTGGCTACTTAGGTAGAATCCCCTCCTAGCCGTGCATAAACCAGCTATAAATTTTAAAAACATCGGCAAGGGCATGGAAATGATTCCAGTGAAGGCCGAAATTTGACAATACAATTGGGACTAGGATACATCTGGGAATGAAGTGTGTCACTTCATTTCCTTTTACCCAAGAAAGGAGGCCCAGTCCCTCTAAGAACCTGGGGCCAAGCCTACACAGAAACATTCCTCGCAGGGCACTTCCAAATGCCTTAAGCTCTGAGGTCCCCATACATCTGACAGCCCGTTACAAGGGGCAACGTGCCCCAATCTCTCCCACAGTCACAAGGACTTAGCTGGACCTGCTTCAATAGAGGCTATTACTCTGAGACACTGGATCTGAATGACGCCCAGGGCAAACTTAGATTCAGAAAAGAGCTAGAGTGTGGAAAATGATGCCTGGAAGGCCAACGTTCTTCCTTAGCGACGAGAATGGGCTAATGGGAAGAAAGCACAGTCTGCTGGCAAGCAGTCTGCCGCAGGGAAATCGTACCCCTGTGGGCTTGGGCCAAGGTCAATGTTCCTGCCCTGCACTTGGGAGCCCTCTCATTAAGAGGCCGGCATTCCTCCTTCAGAAAGCGGAACATCTGCTCTTGGTTTTGTTTTCTGTTCTTAAAATGGCCCTGACCATGCATGGAGAGGCCCAGAAGCAAATGAGGGTGACGCTTTTGTCCTCT
>NW_027402599.1:0-663 GCF_003265705.2 Callorhinus ursinus
ACTCCAGCAACCCTCAGTTTGTTTCCTGAGATTAAGAATTCCTCATAACAGCGAGGTCATATGATACATGTCTTTCTCTGATTGGCTTATTTCACTCAGCATAACACCCTCCAGTTCCATCCACGTCGTTGCAAATGGCAAGATCTCCTTCCTTTTGATGGCTGCATAATATTCCATTGTGTATATATACCACATCTTCTTTATCCATTCATCTGTCGATGGACATCTCGGCTCTTTCCACAGTTTGGCTATTGTGGACATTGCTGCTATAAACATCGGGGTGCACGTACCCCTTCGGATCCCTACATTTGTATCTTTGGGGTAAATACCCAGTAGTGCAATTGCTGGATCGGATGGTAGCTCTATTTCAACTGTTTGAGGAACTTCCATACTGTTTTCCAGAGTGGTTGCACCAGCTTGCATTCCCACCAACAGGGTAGGAGGGTTCCCCTTTCTCCACATCCCCGCCAACATCTGTCGTTTCCTGACTTGCTAATTCTAGCCATTCTGACGGGTGTGAGGTGGTATCTCGTTGAGGTTTTGATTTGGATTTCCCTGATGCCGAGCGATGTTGAGCACTTTTTCATGTGTCTGTTGGCCATTTGGATGTCTTTGGAGAAATGTCTGTTCATGTCTTCTGCCCATTTCTTGATTGGATTATTT
>NW_027402599.1:763-3297 GCF_003265705.2 Callorhinus ursinus
CAGGGTAGGAGGGTTCCCCTTTCTCCACATCCCTGCCAACATCTGTCGTTTCCTGACTTGCTAATTCTAGCCATTCTGACGGGTGTGAGGTGGTATCTCGTTGAGGTTTTGATTTGGATTTCCCTGATGCCGAGCGATGTTGAGCACTTTTTCATGTGTCTGTTGGCCATTTGGATGTCTTTGGAGAAATGTCTGTTCATGTCTTCTGCCCATTTCTTGATTGGATTATTTGTTCTTTGGGTGTTGAGTTTGATAAGTTCTTTATAGATTTTGGATACTAGCCCTTTATCTGATATGTCATTTGCAAATATTTTCTCCCATTCTGTCGGTTGTCTTTTGGTTTTGTGGACTGTTTCTTTAAAAGCAAACTATTTTTAATAAGATGATACATGCTTATTATAAAAAATTTGAGCAATTGTAAAGTACAAAGAAAGTAGGGAAAAAAGCCCTAATAATAATCCTACCATCCAGACATATTCCTTCTTACCATTTGCTAAGCGTCCAGACATCTTGGCATCATCCACACAGAGGCATAAATACATGGGATCTCATTGTTTGTGCTCCTGTGGAATAAAAAGAGTTAAATTTGATTTTACTTGCATTTAACCAGTGAGGGAAAAAACCAAGCAGCTCAGAAGGGATTGCTAAAGTTTAGGTAAGTGTGTCCTCTCTGTAAAAGATATTAATTTCCAGAAGAGTACTCTAAAGATGAGGTAAAAAACTTAAAAAAAAAAAAGACAAACCTTTGAAGGCAGAGACATTATTATTATTATTTTGCTAAATTATTTCACCTTTATAACATAGTGGTTGGCTCCTTGGAGGGGAGTGGTGTAGTCTGTGAGCTCAGCCCCTCAGCAAGCATCACCCAGTCCTTTGGAGGGGAACTGCTGTGCCCTTAGCAGGAGGCTGGGTTGGCAGGGTCTCCTTCATGGTGGGAGCCTCTGGAGCCCCCTGGCTTAGTTACACATGGAAATCGGGCCTGTTTCAGGAGTGAATTGAGTTTGTTAGCAAATGATGTGGGCTGAGCTGATTTGATTTGGCAGTAAGACAGAGAAGTTTCTGAAATGTCAGATGTTAATAGGATGGCTGGTTGGCTCCAAACGGAAAGCCAGGAGTGAGGGGTGGATGGCCAGGTGGCATTGTCTGCTGTAGGAGAGGAAAAGAGGGGGACAAGGGAGGGAGGAAAGAGGAAGCGGGGGGGGGGGGGAAGAGACAAGGAGAGGACCGGAGGCAAGGCGTGGGAGGAGGGCTGGAAGGGGCGGGAGAGGAGAGCCGGGGGGCTGGGTTACTTCATCCAGGATCGCTAGTTGCTGGGCCCCAGCTTGCGCTCACCTAGGCTTCTTTTGACCAACATGATGTTAAAAGATTCATTTCAATATTATTGGGAGGGACGTGCTGTCTCCAGCGACTGTTTTCCTCATATCCTCTCTGGCTCCTGACCTCTGCCAGATGCCCTGCTACTGTTTCTAGAGCTCTCCCTTCCCATGGGCTGGTCGTGGCGGGTGGCCCGGGCTCAGAGGAGACCCGAATTGCATCTCACCCCAGAGATGCAGTGGGGATCAGGATGATTCTGAGAATCCAGCAGGATCTCCCTATGGCTACTGTCCAGATGGAGTTTGGGACAGCATTTTGAGTGTCCCTTTGGGGTAGTCATTCTGTGGTCAGGACAGTTAGGGCATGTGGAACAGGAGGTAGGAGCTGTGTCTTATTCATCTGTCTCCTCATGCTTGGTGACCCCTTGTTGAACTGGGAAGATACGATCTCGCCTCTTTGAGGGTATGACGGCTGCAGGGAGGCAGAAGCCCCAGAAACTACCTCTGAGAGGGACCCAAGGTGGGACATGACCTCCACTAAGGAGTCCAGTGGTCCCTGCTTGGACGTAGAGACAGGGACAGCCTGGGTTAGCTCACAAAGGCAGGAACTCCTGGCATGATGCTCTCTCTGTCACTTCCCCATGAGGGAATGAATCCTGAAGTCTGGGAGCCCCAGTGAACCCTTCAAACACCAAAATAGTGAAGAAGGTTAGGAGCCACAGTCAGATCTGGGGAGCAGAAGGTGGGTCTTCCAATGCTGGGAGGGTCCAGTAACTGTCAGGGTTGGGCCTTGTCGCCCAGAGACTGAGGCTGATGCAGGGACCCAGAGCCCAAGGGCTGGCAGCAGAGGTGGGAACCAGGAGGCCCAGGCATCTCAGGTCATCAGACCAGCTTGAGTCGCCATGGACAGGCCCCAGTCTCCTTTGCATGGCTTGGTTCTCTGCCACCTGCTTGGGTAACCTTTCTTCTTAAGGCATGAGTCCCAGGCCCAGTGGATGTCAGGAGTCCACACCTGGTTTCTTTTCTTTTTTGAAATTTTTTATTGTTATGTTAATCACCATACATTACATCATTAGTTTTGGATATAGTGTTCCATGTTTCATTGTTTGTACATAACACCCAGTGCTCCATGCAGAACGTGCCCTCTTTAATACCCATCACCAGGCTAACCCATCCCCCCACCACTCCAGCAACCCTCAGTTTGTTTCCTGAGATTAAGAA
>NW_027402600.1:0-3296 GCF_003265705.2 Callorhinus ursinus
ACTGAAATGGACAGATCATCTAAGCAAAAGATCAACAAGGAAATAAAGACTTTAAATGACACACTGGACCAAATGGACTTCACAGATATATTCAGAACATTCCATCCCAAAGCAACGGAATACACATTCTTCTCTAGTGCCCATGGAACATTCTTCAGAATAGATCACATCCTAGGTCACAAATCAGGTCTCAACCGGTACCAAAAGATTGGGATCATTCCCTGCATATTTTCAGACCACAATGCTTTGAAACTAGAACTCAATCACAAGAGGAAAGTTGGAAAGAACTCAAATACATGGAGGCTAAAGAGCATCCTACTAAAGAAGGAATGGGTCAACCAGGAAATTAAAGAAGAATTTAAAAAATTCATGGAAACAAATGAAAACAAAAACACAACTGTTCAAAATCTTTGGGATACAGCAAAGGCAGTCCTAAGAGGAAAGTATATAGCAATACAAGCCTTTCTCAAGAAACAAGAAAGGTCTCAAATACACAACCTAACCCTACACCTAAAGGAGCTGGAAAAAGAACAGCAAATAAAACCTAAACCCAGCAGGAGAAGAGAAATCATAAAGATCAGAGCAGAAATCAATGAACTAGAAACCAAAAGAACAGTAGAACAAATCAATGAAACAAGGAGCTGGTTCTTTGAAAGAATTAACAAGATTGATAAACCCCTGGCCAGACTTATCAAAAAGAAAAGAGAGATGACCCAAATCAACAAAATCATGAATGAAAGAGAGATCACAAACAACACCAAAGAAATACAAACAATTATAAGAACATATCATGAGCAACTATATGCCAGCAAATTAGATAACCTGGAAGAAATCGGTGCATTCCTAGAGATGTATCAACTACCAAAACTGAACCAGGAAGAAATAGAAAACCTGAACAGACTGTTACCTTGATCCCAAACCAGACAAAGATCCCATCAAAGAGGAGAATTACAGACCAATATCCGTGAAGAACATGGATGCAAAAATTCTCACTAAAATATTAACCAATAGGATCCAACAGTACATTAAAAGGATTATTCACCATGATCACGTGGGATTTATTCCTGGGCTGCAAGGTTGGTTCAACATCCGCAAATCAATCAACTTGATACAATACATTAATAAAAGAAAGAACAAGAATCATATGATCTTCACAATAGATGCAGAAAAAGCATTTGACAAAGTACAGCATCCTTTCTTGATTAAAACTCTTCAGAGTATAGGGATAGAGGGTACATACCTCAATATCATAAAAGCCACCTATGAAAAACCCACAGCGAATATCATTCTCAATGGCGAAAAACTGAGAGCTTTCCCCCTAAGGTCAGGAACGCAGCAGGGATGTCCACTATCACCAGTGCTATTCAACATAGTATTAGAAGTTCTAGCCACAACAATCAGACAACAAAAAGAAATAAAATGCGTCCGAATCAGCAAAGAAGTCAAACTCACTCTTTGCTGATGATATGATTTATGTGGAAAACCCAAAAGACTCCACCCCAAAACTGCTAGAACTCATACAGGAATTCAGTAAAGTGGCAGGATATAAAATCAGTGCACAGAAATCAGTGGCATTTCTATACACGAACAACAAGACAGAAGAAAGAGAAATTAAGGAGTTGATCCTATTTATAATTGCACCCAAAACCATAAGATACCTAGGAATAAATCTAACCAAAAAGGCAAAGGATCTGTACTCAGAAAACTATAAAATACTCCTGAAAGAAATTGAGGAAGACACAAAGAAATGGAAAAACGTTCCATGGTCATGGATTGGAAGAACAAATATTGTGAAGGTGTCAATGCTACCTAGAACAATCCACACATTTAAAACAATCCTTATCGAAATACCATCAACTTTTTTCAAAGAAATGCAACAAATAATCCTAAAATTTGTATGGAACCAGGAAAACCCCAAATAGCCAGAGGAATGTTGAAAAAGGAAAGCAAAGCTGGGGGCATCACAATTCCGGACTTCCAGCTCTATTACAAAGCTGTCATCATCAAGACAGTATGGTACTGGCACAAAAACAGACACATCGATCAATGGAACAGAATACAAAGCCCAGAAATGGACCCTCAAGTTTGTGGTCAACTAATCTTTGATGAAGCAAGAAAGAATGTCCAATGGAAAAAAGACAGTCTCTTCAACAAATGGTGTTGGGAAAATTGGACAGCCACATGCAGAAGAATGAAACTGGACCATTTCCTTACACCACACACAAAAATAGACTCCAAATGGTTGAAAAACCTAAATGTGAGACAGGAGTCCATCAAAATCCTAGAGGAGAACACAGGCAGCAACCTCTTGGAACTCAGCCGCAGCAACTTCTTCCTAGAAACATCACCAAAGGCAAGGGAAGCAAGGGCAAAAATGAACTATTGGGATTTCATCAAGATAAAAAGCTTTTGCACAGCAAAAGAGTCCACAAAACCAAAAGACAACCGACAGAATGGGAGAAAATATTTGCAAATGACATATCAGATAAAGGGCTAGTATCCAAAATCTATATCAAACTCAACACCCAAAGAACAAATGATCCAATCAAGAAATGGTCAGAAGACACAAACAGACATTTTTCCAAAGGAGACATCCAAATGGCCAACAGACACACGAAAAAGTGCTCAACATCGCTCGGCATCAGGGAAATCCAAATCCAAACCTCAATGAGATACCACCTCACACCAGTCAGAATGGCTAAAATTACCAAGTCAGGAAACGACAGATGTTGGCGGGGATGTGGAGAAAGGGGAACCCTCCTACACTGTTGGTGGGAATGCAAGCTGGTGCAGCCACTCTGGAAAACAGTATGGAGTTTCCTCAAAATTTGAAAATAGAGCTACCTTAAGACCCAGCAATTGCACTACTGGGTATTTACGCCAAAGATACAAATGTAAGGATCCGAAGGTACATGCACCCTGATGTTTATAGCAGCAATGTCCACAATAGCCAAACTATGGAAAGAACCAAGATGTCCAATGACGGATGAATGGATAAAGAAGATGTGGTGTATATATATACAATGGAATATTATGCAGCCATCAAAGGGAATGAAATCTTGCCATTTGCAATGAAATAAGTCAATCAGAGAAAGACATGTATCACATGACCTCACTGATATGAGGAATTCTTAATCTCAGGAAACAAACTGAGGGTTGCTGGAGTGGTGGGGGATGGGAGGGACGGCGTGGCTGGGTGATAGACATTGGGGAGGGTATGTGCTATGGTGAGCGCTGTGAATTGTGTAGGACTGTTGAATCACAGACCTGCACCTCTGAAACAAATAATACATTAT
>NW_027402601.1:0-869 GCF_003265705.2 Callorhinus ursinus
TTTTTTTTTTTTAGGATCTATTTCACTTTTTTTAAATTTTTTTCTTTAAATTTTTTATTGTTATGTTAATCACCATATATTACATCATCAGTTTTTGATGTAGTGTTCCATGATTCATTGTTTGTGCAAAACACCCAGTGCTCCACGCAGAACGTGTCCTCTTTAATACCCATCACCAGGCTAGCCCATCCCCCTACCCCCCTCCCCTCTAGAACCCTCAGTTTGTTTTTCAGAGCCCATCGTCTCTCATGGTTTGTCTCCCCCTCTGATTTCCCCCCTTCATTCTTCCCCTCCTGCTATCTTCTTTTATTTGTTTGTCTTAACATATATTGCGTTATTTGTTTCAGAAGTACAGATCTGTGATTCAACAGTCTTGTACAGTTCACAGCGCTCACCATAGCACATACCCTCCCCAATGTCTATCACCCAGCCACCCCATCCCTCCCACCCCACCCCCACTCCAGCAACCCTCAGTTTGTTTCCTGACATTAAGAATTCCTTATATCAGTGAGGTCATAGGATACATGTCTTTCTCTGATTGACTTATTTCACTCAGCATAATACCCTCCAGTTCCATCCACATCGTTGTAAATGGCAAGATCTCATTCATTTTGATGGCTGCATAATATTCCATTGTATATTTATACCATATCTTCTTTATCCATTCATCTGTCAATGGACATCTTGGCTCTTTCCACAGTTTGGCTATTGTGGACATTGCTGCTATAAACATCAGGGTGCATGTACCCCTTCGGATCCCTACATTTGTATCTTTGGGGTAAACACCCAATAGTGCAATTGCTGGATCACATGGTAGCTCTATTTTCAACTTTTTGAGGAACCTCCATACTGTTTTCTTTTTTTTTTTT
>NW_027402601.1:969-3296 GCF_003265705.2 Callorhinus ursinus
AGAGAGAGAGAGAGGGAGAGAGAGAGAGAGAGAAGCATAGGGAGAAGCAGGCTCCCAAGGAGCAGGGAGCCTGATGCAAGACTCGAACCCAGGACCCTGAGATCATGACCTGAGCCGAAGGCAGACGCTTAACCATCTGTGCCACCCAGGCGCCCAATTTTTATTTATTTATTGAGAGCGAGAATGGTAGAGAGAGAGCATGAGAGGGAAGAAGGTCAGAGGGAGAAGCAGACTCCCCGCCGAGCAGGGAGCCCGATGCGGGACTCGATCCCGGGACTCCAAGATCATGACCTGAGCCGAAGGCAGTCGCTTAACCAAACTGAGCTACCCAGGCACCCCCTCCATACTGTTTTCCAGAATGGTTGCACCAGCTTGCATTCCCACCAACAGTGTAGGAGGGTTCCCCTTTCTCCGCATCCCCGCCAACATCTGTCCTTACCTGACTTGTTAATTGTAGCTATTCTGACTGGTGTGAGGTGGTATCTCATTGAGGTTTTGATTTGGATTTCCATGATGCTGAGCAATGTTGAGCACTTTTTCATGTGTCTGTTGGCCATTTGGATGTCTTGTTTTGGAAAAATGTCTGTTCATGTCTTCTGCCCATTTCTTGATTGGATTATTTGTTCTTTGGGTGTTGAGTTTGATAAGTTCTTTATAGATTTTGGATACTAGCCCTTTATCTGATATGTCATTTGCAAATATCTTCCCCCATTCTGTCGGTTGTCTTTTGGTTTTGTGGACTGGTTCTTTTGCTGTGCAAAAGCTTTTTATCTTGATGAAATCCCAATAGTTCATTTTTGCCCTTGCTTCCCTTGCCTTTGGCGATGTTTCTAGGAAGAAGTTGCTGCAGCTGAGGTCGAAGAGGTTGCTGCCTGTGTTCTCCTTTAGGATTTGGATGGACTCCTGTCTCACATTTAGGTCTTTCAACCATTTGGAGTCTATTTTTGTTTGTGGTGTAAAGAAATGGTCTAGTTTCATTCTTCTGCATGTGGCTGTCCAATTTTCCCAACACCGTTTGTTGAAGAGACGGTCTTTTGTCCATTGCACATTCTTTCCTGCTTTGTCAAAGATGAGTTGACCATAGAGTTGAGGGTCCATTTCTGGGCTCTCTATTCTGTTCCATTGATCTATGTGTCTGTTTTTGTGCCAGTACCATACCGTCTTGATGATGACAGCTTTGTAATAGAGCTGGAAGTCCGGAATTGTGATGCCCACCAGCTTTGCTTTTCTTTTTCAATATTCCTCTGGCTATTCGGGGTCTCTTCTGGTTCCATACAAATTTTAGGATTATTTGTTCCATTTCTTTGAAAAAAGTGGATGGTATATTGATGGGGATTGCATTGAATGTATAGATTGCTCTAGGTAGCATTGACATCTTCACAATGTTTGTTCTTCCAGTCCATGAGCATGGAACGTTTTTCCATTTCTTTGTGTCTTCTTCGTTTTCTTTCATGAGTATTTTATAGTTTTCTGAGTACAGATCCTTTGCCTCTTTGGTTAAATTTATTCCTAGGTATCTTATGGTTTTGGGTGCAATTGTAAATGGGATCGACTCCTTGATTTGTCTCTCTTCTGTCTTATTGTTGGTGTATAGGAATGCCACTGATTTCTGTGCATTGATTTTATATCCTGCCACTTTACTGAATTCCTGTATGAGTTCTAGCAGTTTTGGGGTGGAGTCTTTTGGGTTTTCCACATACAGTATCATATCATCTGCAAAGAGTGAGAGTTTGACTTCCTCCTTGCCGATTTGGATGCCTTTGATTTGTTTTTGTTGTCTGATTGTTGTGGCTAGGACTTCTAATACTATGTTGAATAGCAGTGGTGAGAGTGGACATCCCTGCCGCGTTCCTGACCTTAGGCGGAAAGCTCTCAGTTTTTCCCCATTGAGAATGATATTCGCTGTAGGTTTTTCATAGATGGCTTTTATGATATTGAGGTATGTACCCTCTATCCCTATACTCTGAAGAGTTTTGATCAAGAAAGGATGCTGTAGTTTGCCAAAAGCTTTTTCTGCATCTATTGAGAGGATCATATGATTCTTGTTCTTTCTTTTCTTAATGTATTGTATCATGTTGATTGATTTGCAGATGTTGAACCAACCTTGCAGCCCAGGGATAAATCCCACTTGGTCATGGTGAATAATCCTTTTAATGTACTGTTGGATTCTATTGGCTAGTATTTTGGTGAGAATTTTTGCATCCATGTTCATCAAGGATATTGGTCTGTAATTCTCCTTTTTGATGGGGTCTTTGTCTGGTTTTGGGATCAAGGTAATGGTGGCCTCATAAAATGAGTTTGGAAGTTTTCCTTCCATTTCTATTTTT
>NW_027402602.1:0-3296 GCF_003265705.2 Callorhinus ursinus
CCACACTGTCACCCTATGAAGCCCAAGCCCCTGCTTGTCACACCCTTGTGTGGTTCTGGCTGCCATAGTAGTCCAGTCGTAATTAAGACTGGTCATAGAACACAGAAAGGCCCTAGTGAACCCCCTGATTTCCAGATAGACTTCTTCCTACCCTATGTAATGGTAGCTCTGCCCTTCTCCATTCCCAGCATCCAGTACCCTGGCCAGCCTGGAAACTCTGCTCTGCCTCCTGATTTTACGGCATGAGGAACACAAGTGACAGGGGCCCACCATGACTTTGGTGTTCCACAGTGTAGGCCTTCCCTACCCCTTGAGCCAGGACCTCTAGATTTGCCAAACCTAAACTTATGGAGATGATGAGAACAAAGTCTGACCTGGGTTGCTGGAGGATAGTGAGAGGGGCCACCCCTACTTCCACCCCTTGCTTTCTGGATCTGTGCGACAGTTGGACACCCAGTACCATCTCTTGTTTGTCAGTTCATCTTGAAGGACAATATCCCAACCTTGTGAGGTACATCACTAAGCCAGCATTTAATCTGTGTCTTTAAGAGGCTCTTTCAGTATTTTATGAGGTTTCCACCTCCTGAATGATGTTGAATATTATATGCCAGTGGATCCCATGTCACCTACTCCTTTTGTACGTGCTTCTGCTTGCTCAGTTTGGAGTCGATGTTATGTGGAATCCAATATGGGTAAATCCCTGGTACTTGTGTGGGCCAAGGTATTCCATGGGCAAAGACAAACCCACACCCAGAGTATGAGTGATCCCAGTAGAGACAAATCACTGCCATTTCCAGGTGAAAGGATTCTCATGTAAGCAAATTACCACCAAGTGGTTGGCTGACAGTCTAAAGCATGGTGCATTGTAGAGGCCTCGTTGACTTCTGCTCATAGTGGGCTGGGTGTTTAGTGGTGGTCACGGCTGGATCAGTCCACCTGTTGGGCTCAGGCACAGCCTTCATCTCAGCCATCTTGGTCACTCCATTCATGGATCTACTATGTGAACACGGGCTAGTGAGAATCGAGGCTGGCTGTCATCTGTTGGGTAAACCATCTCAAGGCCTGGTTTTTAGTGCCCCTACAGTTGTGGATGCTCTGTGGTGGACACTGATGTGTAATACAAGGACCAGCATGTGGCCTCCATTCCCTAGGCCCATGTGGATTCCTTTCCCCAAACTTTGTTCCCTCCGGAGCCCTGGCCAAGCTTTAGCGCTTGCCTAAGGTCCTCTAATTCATACCACAGGCAACTTCTTTCTCCATCTGTGCCATGGCTGCTCAGGTTCACCACCTAGAACTCTGCCTCACCACTGTCTTCCAGCTTGTCTCTGTGTGGTGTTCTAGTGACACCAATGTATTGAGACAACCGCTTCATGTAACAGGCTTGAGTTTTTCCTCCTGGCTTTAGTGATCATCCCATGATATGTTGGGGTAGGAGTGAGCTAAGGAAGACAGGTGCAGCAGAGGTGCAAGGCCTGGGGCACTGAGCCACCTGCCATAAGACTCTGCCCTCTATTTTGAGTGAGGTAAGAAGAGGAGTGATATAATCTGGCTTTTCAGACCAAACCTCTGGCTGAGAATATAGTGCAGGGCACAGGCAGAAGCAGCTAGGCAAGTTAGGGCTTAGTTGGATTATCCCAGAGACAGACCCCAAGGCAAGAGTTCAATGCAAGTCATTTATTTGGGAGGTGATCCCTGGAATACTAGGGGAACAAGGAAGTGGGCCAGGGAAGGGGGGCAGCCAATACATGGTACTATGAAGCCAGGTACCACTGTGGGTCCTCATTGGGAGCCCTGAGCCTCCATTATCCCAGCAAGTGGCGGAGTGATGGGGTATTTTTTTGAAGATTTTATTTATTTATTTGAGAGAGAGAATGAGAGATAGCACGAGAGGGAAGAGGGTCAGAGGGAGAAGCAGACTCCCCGCTGAGCAGGGAGCCCAATGCGGGACTCGATCCCGGGACTCCACGATCATGACCTGAGCCGAAGGCAGTCGCTCAACCAACTGAGCCACCCAGACACCCGACTGGGGTATTTTTCAGCAAGTGCTGTTAGCTACTAGTTGAAGGCTGCTGGGGAGAGGGGGCCAGAGAATGTTAATTCTCATGTCCTGCCCTGGGAAAATTCTCAGGAAAAAAAGATATGGATGCTGACAATTGAGTATTGGGCCTGTGAGGATGTGAGTGCCACTGAATGACATAGCAGGGAGCCCGGCAGAGGGTCTAAGGTGAGAGATCATCATTCTGGATGTATTTTCCAGTAGAGCTGCAGATCGACCACATGTCTCTGAAAGTTGAGCAAGAATGGCATCAAAGTCTGAGCACTTGGGAACGTCGATTATCATTAATTGAAATGGGAAAGACTGTGGGTGGAACAGGTTTGTTGTGGACTGTTTGTACATGTGGACTGGATGCAATTTGTACATGTTAGATTTGAGTTGCCTGTTGGCCTCCCTGAAGGAATCATCCAACAGTCCGTTGGACAGATGGGCCTGGAGTTTGGAGAAGAGATTCATGCTAGTGTCATAGGAGTGGGAACCATGAGCATATGAGATGGTATCAGATCCATGAGATTGAATGAGATCAATAAAGGAGAGAAAAGAATGAGCTACTGAGTTCTAAGATGCACCAAAATTTAGTGACAAAGGCGTGGCCGGAGGGCAGAGAGGTTTTCCAAACCATTAGCAAAGATTAGTGTGCAGAATGTGCAAGGCACTTCTGTGAATCATTAAGACAAACAAAAGCAACCGAAAGGAAAAAGGAAATGAAGGCATAATTAGGCATTTTACTAAAAGAATAAGAAATAGAAATGACCAATTAACATAGGAAAAGCTGCTCACCCTTATTTGTAATTAAAGAAATGTAAAGTGAAATGACATTGAGATGCCATTTCACACCCTCTGGTTTGTCAAACGTCAAACAGGAATTCCAGCCATGCCAATGATTAGCGAGTGCGACAGCCAGAACCTCCACGCTACTGCTGGGGGTGTTTATTGGACAACCTTTTCGGAAGTGTGGCAGTCCCTAGAAAGCTGGACATATGCATGCCTGCAGCGATTTAAGCACATAAGCCAGAGGGTGTCTGGGCAGGTGACCTGGAGACACTTTCACACAGAGGGTCGTGGCTACCTTGTTCACAGTAGCAGCGGAACGCACTGATTGTTCGGGGACGTGAACGTAGTGAAGTGCCGCACACACTGGAGGGTGGTGGTCTCCACATCAAGAGGGATACTTTTCAGAAGCAGAGTTTGCTTGCCGTCAGCACAAGTTTGCCCAAGTCCGCGAAGGCTGCATACGGTA
>NW_027402603.1:0-3295 GCF_003265705.2 Callorhinus ursinus
TGAGAACTCGGGGCCCCGCTCCTCAGTGGCCCCCAGAGAAAAGCAGTCACTCCCGTGTCCCCGGTCTCCGGCCGCACTCCGTGCTCACCCGGCCTGTGACCGAGCATTGCTATCTCTGGCACCCGACCCCGTGTGGAGTCTCCAAACCCAGCAGATCCCTGCGGTGCATTCCCGCACCGCTCTTCCCTGGGAAGGAAGGGGAGTCTCCCCGGATCTGCTGCTTGTTGGGTCCCTGCTGGAGGAGCAGTGGCCGGACTGGGCGGCGGATCACAGTTTATGGCAACCCCGAGCTGAGAGCCCGCGCCTTGGCTAGAACTCATACAGGAATTCAGTCAAGTAGCAGGATATAAAATCAAGGCACAGAAATCAGTGGCATTCCTATATACCAACAACAAGACAGAAGAGAGACAAATTAAGGAGTCGATCCCATTTACAATTGCCCCCAAAACCATAAGATACCTAGGAATAAATTTAACCAAAGAGGCAAAGGATCTGTACTCAGAAAACTATAAAACCCTCAGGAAAGAAATTGAAGAAGACACAAAGAAATGGAAAAACGTTCCATGCTTCTGGATTGGGAGAACCAACATTGTGAAGATGTCAATGCTACCTAGAGCAATCTACACATTCAATGCAATCCCCATCAAAATACCATCCACTTTTTTCTAAGAAATGGAACAAATAATCCTAAAATTTGTATGGAACCAGAAGAGACCCCGAATAGCCAGAGGAATACTGAAAAAGAAAAGCAAAGCTGGCGGCATCACAATTCCGGACTTCCGGCTCTATAACAAAGCTGTCATCATCAAGACAGTATGGTACTGGCACAAAAACAGATACATAGATCAATGGAACAGAATCGAGAGCCCAGAAGTGGACCCTCAACTCTATGGTCAACTTATCTTTGACAAAACAGGAAAGAATATGCAATGAGAAAAGACAGTCTCTTCAATAAATGGTGCTGGGAAAATTGGACAGCTATATACAGAATAATGAAATTCAACCATTCTGTCACACCATACACAAAGATAAACTCTAAATGGATAAACATACTTCGTATGAACGTTGTAAGAAAATAATGAAATGCATGGAAATTAATTTTTACTCCAAAGAAAACCTTCCAGTGTAGTGGTTGTGAAAAGAATGAATTGCTGAATTAATATGAAATAAAAGAATGCAGAAATATAGACACAAAATTGTAAATTACAATGGGTAACCTTAATTTTGATCATAAGTTCCTTTTCAATGTCACTGCTTCAAAGGCCTCAGTGTCAGACCACACATGCCATGAGGAATTTTCTGTACCAGCTGAGGGGCAGAATATCTTTAAATCAATCTAGTTTTTCTTTTCTATTTAATTTGCTTCCTTAAGTGCAAATTGCCCTTTTCCAAGGGAAGCTGATGAGTGAATTGGAAGGCTTAAAGTCAGTTTTCTCAAATAATGTTATTGACTATATCCATATGAGATTCCTCCTGCTGTAAAATATCGCAATGCTAATTGCTTAAAACAAACACATATGTGCTCTAATAGTTCTGGAGTCAGAAGCTCAGAAGGAGTCTCACTGGACTAATGGTAAGATGACTACAAGGTTGAGTTCCTTCTAGAGGCTCAAGGGAGAATCTGTTTTCTTTCCAATTCCAGTCTCTCTTGCTGGCCACTTGCATTCCTGGGCTCATGGATCTTCCTCCACCTTCAGAGCCAGCAGGGCAGCATTTTCAAAGTCTCTCTGACACCAACTCTTCTGTCTCCCTCATCAACATTTGGAGGACCATTGTGATTACCTTAGTCCCACCTGGACAATCATAAGTAATCTTTTTATATTAATGGCAGCTGATTAGCAACCCTGTACAATCTGCTACCATAACCCTTCTTTGCTATAACAAATAACACATTAAAGGCACGGGGCATTAGGATGTGGACATGTTTGGGAGGGCCTTCTTCTGCCTACTGCAAAGTCTTTATCATAAGTATATTATTCTGTTCAGTTACGAAAGCAATAAACATGGAATTTACAGTCTCAAGAATGAGTGAATATACTATTTCTTCAAAATTTCATGCAATGACAATATTTGGTGACAAATACCTAAAACTCCCTATACCTATCACAGCTTTGTTAATCAAAGTGTGACCCACATACCAGTGTTACAAGATTTCTGTTCTCTTAGTTCCCCACAGTTCTTGGTCACACCACTTTGAAGAATGAAAAGGTAGATCAGACAAAGAGTGGTAGGCAGCAAAGCAAAGTTTATTGAGCAACAGTATAAAGCTCCCAGAGAGTGAGGGGGCCCAAGTGGGTGGGCCCCAGAGTTTCTAACTTTAGGGGTTTTTATGAGCTCTTTGGCAGAACTATCTTAAGTAATTGGGGTGTGGTGAATCATGCCAATCGGGTTTGGTCATGTATCTGTCTACCTATTAGGTTATTGTCTCTGTGATGATGGTCTTCTTTTTTTTTTAACATTATTTATTTATTTATTTATTTATTTATTTATTTATTTGAGAGAGAGAGAGAGGGCCCATATGTACAAGCAGGGCGGGGAATGACAGAAGAAGAGGGAGAATCTTAAGCAGGTTCCACTCCCAACACAAGACTCAATCTCAGGACCCTGAGATCATAATTTGAGCCAACATCAAGGGTCAGATGCTTAAATGACTGAGCCACCCAGGGACCCCCCAACATCTATATTTTAATTCATGTTCATTCATTTCTTCTCATTGTGCCCACAATAAGCCTACATCATTAATAGAATGAGATAAAATGCAGGCAACATTCATCAAGCACTTACAGTGTTACAGGTCCTTGAATCTCTTCTCCCTCCTCCACCCCCGACAGAGGTAGACATTCTTTTCCTAATTTTGCAATTATAGAAGTACATTCAGCAATTTTAACTAAGTTACCTAATACCACACAATTAATAAGTAGCCAAAGCAGGATTTGAACCTAGGTCACTCTGAATCAAAGAAGATAGTAGGAAGGGAAAAATGAAGGTGAGGGGGGGGAATCAGAGGGGAGGACAAACTATAAGAGACTATGGACTCTGAGAAACAAACTGAAGGTTTTAGAGGGGTGGGGTGTGGGGAATGTGTTAGCCCAGTGATGGGTATTAAGGAGGGCATGTATTGCATGGATCACGGTGTTATACGCAATGAATCGTGGAACACTGCATCAAAAACTAATGATGTAATGTACGGTGACTAACATAATAAAACAAAATTTTAAAAAAATCATATTTTTTAAAATACTCTAAGTTGGAAAGGAAAATGTCAATTGCTCTCTCTCAATCTCTCTGTCTCTCT
>NW_027402604.1:0-914 GCF_003265705.2 Callorhinus ursinus
ATCTGTCCCTGAACTCTCCCATTAGATGTCTGCAGAGGTTTCTACCCTTAGTTCTCAGGGCAGACCTGGGGTCCAGCTGGAATGTGGGGAGGGGGGTTCTCCGCTCCAGAAAGCCCCATGCATTAAATGGGGCTTTGCAAATAGGGAAGAAAAAGGGTCCTCAGGTTCAAGTTGCTTTTTGTTGTTGAATTGCAGGAGTGCTTTATATATTCTGGATATTAATCTCTTAGCGGATAGGATTTGCAAATGTTTCCTTCCAATCCATGGGTTGCCCTCAGTCTTTTTTGTTGTTGTTGTTAGTGAACTTTAGCTGACACACCTCGTGACAGTAGTTCAGGTGTAGCACATAGTGATTGGACAGCTCTATATGTCATGCTCTACTCAACACAATGGCGCTCCCATCTGTCTCCACGCAGTTTTCTATTTTGATGCAATCCAATTCATGTATTTTTTCTTTTGTTGTCTCTGCTTTGGGTGTCATATCTAAGAAATCACTGGGAAATCCAGTTTCAGTAAGTTTTTGCATTACATTTTCTTCTAAGGCTTTTATAGTTTTGACTCTTCTGTTTAGATGTTTGGTCTATTTTGCATTAACATTTGTACATGGTGTACAAAGGTCTACGTGGTGGAAGGTCAGGTCCGACTTCATTCATTCGCATGGATATCCAGTGTTCCCAACACCATTTGTTGAATAGATTTTTTTCTCCATTGAATGGTCATGACAACCTTCTTGAAAATCATTCAACCCCATATGCCAGTGTTTGTTTCCGGGGTGCCTATCCTATTTCATTGGTCTCTATGTCTGTCTTTATACCAGATCCCCACCAGATCCCCATTATTATTGGTTAATGTAGCTTTTCAGTCAGGAAGTAGGAGTCCTCCAACTTTGTTCTTTTTCAAAATAAGTATTGGAG
>NW_027402604.1:924-3295 GCF_003265705.2 Callorhinus ursinus
CAGGACTGAGGGCCAGAAGGGAACTTGAGGATCAGAGGGGGAGGTACAGCCTTCTCCTTACAGATGGTCACCTGCACAAAGACACTCCACCTTCTGCAGACAGCAGGGCCATCCTCTGAGGCACCTTTACAGAGCTTGCCTGGGCCTTCAGAGTGGCTGAGATCGTAGAGGAAGGAGCGTAGCCCCAGGGCCCAGGCCCACTCTCATTCCATCACTTCCTGTGTTTGTCCACTGAGCCCGTGGCCCAGCCCTCTGTCCCTGCCAGCAACACCGCAGTCACAGAACATAAGGACTCTGTGGTCCTGACCTGCTCCACAAATAACACTGGGGTCTCCATCCAGTGGTTTCTCAATGGCCAGAGTCTAAAGCTCATGGAGACAATGAAGCTGACCCAGGACAACAGCACCCTCACCATATGCCCTGTCAGGAGAGAGTGCTGGGAATTTTCAGTGTGAGGTCTCCAACCCAGTCAGTTCTGGCAAAAGTGACCCCATCAGGCTGGATCTGAGCTGTGAGTGACTCGTGACCTCTCCCTCTCCTTCCCTGTATATTCTACTGGCAGGGGGTGTGAAATGGATGCAGGCCTGGAGGAGGTAGGAGCCACCTTCAGAGCCTCTAGGGCAATGTGGATAAAATCCCTGGAATTAGACTAATCTTGTTAGCACCTTGGTTCTGATATGTACCAGCTATTGGAACTCTGGCAAGATGCTGAACCTCCTGAGCCTCAGTGTCCTCATCTGTAAAACTGGAAAGAACAGCTGGATCTTAGGGCTGTTGTGAGGGTTGTTAATATGAGCTCATGAGATGAAATCCTGAGACACCATCATACCTCAGGATTTCATCACAGATTCAGGCTCAATCCAAATTAGCAGCTATTGTCCTTTTGATATTAATGCTTTTGTTACTAGCTATGTCTTGGGGATTTGGGATTACGTGTTGTCTGATTACGTTCCAGCTCGGTGACCTTCAGTGATTTACTGAAGCCCTTTCCATAGTGAGATGCTCATTTTGGACAGTGGGGATGACACCTGGCCCCCTCATGGACAGGGAAGCGGCAGATGAGATAAACGTAAAGTATTTCCCACGTGCCCGGCACAGGACCGACCTCCAAAGCAGTCAGCTAATGTTATTCTCTTTAAAGTGTTGAGTCAACAGGTAAGGGCCTCCCTCTAAGAACAGTGACAGAAATGGAAAGGAAGACCCAGGAGAAGAGGCATAATGTGAGCAGTAAATGAACAGCACACTGGCACTGGCCCCGGGGTGGGGGACAATGTGAAGAATGAAGCAAGTCCAGGGTTTCACCGTGAGGAACAGAAATGATGCAGCGGTCAAGGGGGTGGGGACACTGTGGTGACAACACACACATCACCCAGAGCTCAGTGGCCTTTCCTTCCTCCCTAACCAGGCCCTTCCCCCACGGCCCCTCTTGGCTTCCCCAGATTTGACTTGGGACTCATTCCCCTCCCGTTTTTTCCTTATTTCAGATGGAAGAAGCACCACAGGTCTCCCTGTGGGGTCCATCATTGGCATTGCAGTCGGGGTCCTGGTCGGACTGGCACTGTCGGCCGCCCTGGGGTGTCTCCTGCTCCACACAAGGACTGGAAGGTACGATGGCATTTCCCACAAGCTGATCCTGTCCCTCAGCTGAGCCCTGGCCAGGAGGGGACCCCACCCTGACCTAGGATTCTGGGCTGCAACTTCCAGGCCACCCAACTGCCCCCTGGATTCTCCCTCTCATACCCTCTGACTTCTTCCTCACCAGCTGCTGTCCAGGGTGCTTCTTTCCCAGCTTCCTCGGTTTTACATTAGGGACAAATAGGGAATAGCCCGTCAGCGTTGTCTGCTTTCATTTGGCAAACCTACATCTGTGCTCATAGGACTAAATACTCAGTAAACAGCACCTCCCGTGGTTTATTTAAGTCCACACGCCCTGTGAGGCACAGTTGCAGCCTCAGGACCTGACGCCGGTCCTGGTCAGGGTCACACAAAGGAGAGTGGAAGATCCTGACAGGCCAGGTGGGATCATCCCCTAAATGGCAGATGCATGAACCGCAGTCCCTGTTGTGTGAGAGCAGAACATCTGGGTTCGGCCAGGTGGAGGTCCTGGGATGTCCTTTATGCCTCTTGCCCAGGCAGATGGAGATGGAGTATGGGCTGCCGACACATTTCAGCATCCTCTGGCCTGAGGGGGCGAGGGTCTGGCCACAGCAGGGGCACCACATTCAGGGACCCAGCTTACCCGGGGCTCCCCAACTGTCCTGCACACATGGCTGCAGGCTTGACCCTTCCACTCAGGGAAACCCGCATGTCTGATTCCTTTCCTGGGTCCTTGATCCCTTTTCAGGACACTTTCTCCTAGAAGCCCATCAGC
>NW_027402605.1:0-3294 GCF_003265705.2 Callorhinus ursinus
CGGCCGCTTCTGGCAAGTGCTAGAGCCGCGGAGCACAAAATCGGACCTTTTAGAAGTTGGCTCCGCGGAGGGACGTCGCTGCAGTGGCTAAGCGGGGGGTGGAATCCTCCCGGGACAGTGTGGTCTCAGGACCCTCGGGGTCACAGAAAGACCGGGGGTGCCTGAGTGCGCCAGAGCTCCCAGGTATCGGAGCGGGGAAGCCGGCTGCAGAGACGGAGCAGAGTCGCGGGCTCTCAGCTCGGGGTTGCCATAGACTGTGACCCGCGGCCCAGTCGGGGCACGGCTCCTCCAGCAGGGACCCAACAAGCGGCAGATCCGGGGAGACTCCCCTTCCTTCCCGGGGAGGAGCGGTGCGGGAACGCACTGCAGGGATCTGCTGGGTTTGGAGACTCTGCGCGGGGTCGGGTGCCAGAGATAGCAACGCTCGGTCACAGGCCAGGTGAGCACGGAGTGCGGCCGGAGACCGGGGACACGGGAGTGACTGCTTTTCTCTGGGGGCGCACTGAGGAGCGGGGCCCCGAGTTCTCGGCTCCTCCGGGTAGAGATTAGGAGGCCACCATTTCTGCCCTGGTCCTCCAAGGCTGTACGGAGAGCTTGCAGGGAACAAAAGCTCCTGAGAGCAAACCGGAGCAGCTTCCTTAGCCCGGACCGACAAGGGCGGGGCAATTCCGCCTCCGGCAAAGACATTTGGAAACCACAGCAACAGGCCCCTCCCCCAGAAGATCAGCACAAACAGCCAGCAAGCCAAGACCAAGTTGATCGATCAAGGAGAACGGGAGAACTCCAGCGCTAGGGGAATACTGCACATAGATTCATGGCCTTTTTTTTTTTTTTTTTTTTAACCATGATTCATTATTTCATCAAAGTTAATTTTTGTTGACTGTTTTTTTTATTTTTCTTTTTCCCTTTTTTTAACCAACATCTTATCAATCCCTTTTTAAAAAAAAAAAACACTTTTCATTTTTCATTTTTAGAGTCATATTTTATCCCTTCATAGTAGTTACCCTTATTTTTGGCATATATATATAAGTTGTTCTCTCTTTAAAATTTTGAGGTACAGTTTCTTCTAACAGATCAAAATATACCCTAAATCACTAGTGTATGGCTTTGTTCTAGTCTCCTGCCTGATCACATTCTCTCCCTTTTTCCTTTTTTTTTTTTTTTTTTATATCTTCATTCTTTTTTCAAATAACAAACAACTTATCTTACCAAGTCCTTTTATAAAACCTTTTATAATTTTCATCTTTACAGTCATCTTCCATCCCTTCATTGTATCAACCCTTATTTTGTACATATATGTCTTTCTTCCTTTAAAATTTTAGGAGGCACTTTTTTCTAACAGACCAAAATACGCCCAAACTCTAGTGTGTGGCACTGATCTATGCACTAGCCTGATCATATTTGATCATATTCTGCTATTTTTGTATTGTTTTGTTTTTGTTTTTATCTTTTTTTTTCTTTTTTCTCTTTCTTTTTTCTTTCTTTCCCTTTCTTTTCCCCTGGTTTCAGGTCTTTTCTGATTTGTATACAGTATATTTGCTGGGGACGTTGTAAACCTGTTAGCATTTCGTTCTCTCATTCATCTATTCTCCTCTGGACAAAATGACAAGACGAAAGAAATCACCTCAGCAAAAAGAACAAGAGGTAGTACCTTCAGCCAGGGACCTACTCAATACAGACATTAGTATGATGTCGGACCTAGAGTTCAGAATCATGACTTTAAAGATACTAGCTGGGCTTGAAAAAAGCGTGGAAGTTATTAGAGAAACCCTTTCTGGAGAAATAAAAGAACTAAAATCTAACCAAATCGAAATCAAAAAGGCTATTGATGAGGTGCAATCCAAAATGGGGGCACTAACTGCTAGGATAAATGAGGCAGAAGAGAGAATCAGCGATATAGAAGACCAAATGATGGAAAATAAAGAGGCTGAGAAAAAGAGAGAGAAACAACTACAGGATCACGAGGGCAGAATTCGAGAGATAAGTGATACGATAAGACGAAACAACATTAGAATAATTGGGATCCCAGAAGAAGAAGAAGAGAGAGAGAGGGGGGCAGAAGGTATATTGGAGCAAATTATAGCAGAAAACTTCCCTAATGTGAGGAAGGAAACAGGCATTAAAATCCAGGAGGCACAGAGAACCCCTCTCAAAATCAATAAAAATAGGTCAACACCCCGACATCTAATAGTAAAACTTACGAGTCTCAGAGACAAAGAGAAAATCCTGAAAGCAGCTCGGGAGAAGAGATATGTAACCTACAATGGTAGAAACATTAGATTGGCAACAGACCTATCCACAGAGACGTGGCAGGCCAGAAAGGACTGGCAAGATATCTTCAGAGCACTAAACGAGAAAAATATGCAGCCAAGAATACTATATCCAGCTAGGCTATCACTGAAAATAGAAGGAGAGATAAAAAGCTTCCAGAACAAACAAAAACTAAAGGAATTTGCAAACACGAAACCAGCCCTCCAAGAAATATTGAGAGGGGTCCTCTAAGCAAAGAGAGAACCTAAAAGCAGCAAAGAGCAGAAACGAACACAGACAACAGACAGTTAACAGTCACCTTACAGGTAATACAATGGCACTAAATTCATACCTTTCAATAGTTACCCTGAATGTAAATGGGCTCAATGCCCCAATCAAAAGACACAGGCTATCAGATTGGATTAAAAAACAAGACCCATCCATATGCTGTCTGCAAGAGACTCATTTTAGACGCAAAGACACCCCCAGATTGAAAGTGAGGGGGTGGAAAACCATTTACCATGCTAATGGACACCAAAAGAAAGCTGGGGTGGCAATCCTTATATCAGACAAACTAGATTTTAAAACAAAGACTGTAATAAGAGATGAGGAAGGACACTATATCCTACTTAAAGGGTCTATCCAACAAGAAGATCTAACAATTGTAAATATCTATGCCCCGAACATGGGAGCAGCCAATTATATAAGGCAATTAATAATAAAAGCAAAGAAACACATTGACAACAATACAATAATAGTGGGGGACTTTAACACCCCCCTGACTGAAATGGACAGATCATCTAAGCAAAAGATCAACAAGGAAATAAAGACTTTAAATGACACACTGGACCAAATGGACCTCACAGACATATTCAGAACATTCCATCCCAAAGCAACGGAATACACATTCTTCTCTAGTGCCCATGGAACATTCTCCAGAATTGATCACATCCTAGGTCACAAATCAGGTCTCAATCGGTACCAAAAGATTGGGATCATTCCCTGCATATTTTCAGACCACAATGCTTTGAAACTAGAACTCAA
>NW_027402606.1:0-3294 GCF_003265705.2 Callorhinus ursinus
CTTCCGCTCTAAAACCCTCGGTTTGTTTCTCAGAGTCCATAGTCTCTCATGGTTCATTTCCCCCCCTCTTCATTTTCCCCTTCCTTCTCCTAATGTCCTCCATGCTATTCCTTACATTCCACAAATAAGTGAATCCATATGATAATTGACTTTCTCTGCTTGACTTATTTCACTTAGTATAATCTCCTCCACTCCCATCCATGTCGATGCAAAAGTTGGGTATTCATTCTATCTGATGGCTCAGCAATATTCTATTGTATATATGGACCACATCTTCTTTATCCATTCGTCTTTTGAAAGGCATCTCGGCTCTTTCCACAGTTTGGCTATTGCAGACATTGCTGGTATGAACATTGGGGTGCACATGGCCCTTCTTTTCACTACATCTGTGTCTTTGGGGTAAATACCCAGGAGTGCAATTGCTGGATCATAGGGTAGCTCTATTTTTAATTTTTTGAGGAACCTCTACACTGTTTTCTAAAGTGGCTGTACCAACTTGCATTCCCACCAACAGTGTAAGAGGGTTCTCCTTTCTCCACAACCTCTCCAACATTTATTGTTTCTTGCCTTGTCAATTTTTGCCATTCTAACTGGTGTAAGGTGGCATCTCAATGTGATTTTGAGAATAGAACACATACTGGGTCACAAATCAGGTCTCAACCGTTACCAACAGATTGAGATTATTCCCTGCATATTCTCAGACCACAATGCTTTAAAACTGGAACTCAATCATAAGAGAAAATTTGGAAGAAATTCAAACACTTGGAAGCTAAAGACCACTGTGCTTAAGAATGTTTGGGCCAACCAGGAAATGAAAGAAGAACTTAAACATTTCATAGAAACCAATGAGAATGAAAACACATCGGTCCACAACCTATGGGATACTGCAAAGTCAGTCCTAAGGGGGAAATACATAGCCATCCAAGCCTCACTCAAATAGAAAAGACCAGAATTCACCAACTATCTTTACACCTTAAAGAACTGGAGAAAAAACAACAAATGATGCCTAAGCCATGCATTAGAAAAGAAATAATGAAGATTAGAGCAGAGATCAATGAATTAGAAACCAGAAATACAGTAGAGCAGATCAACGAAACTAGAAGCTTGTTCTTTGAAAGAATTAATAAGATCGATAAACCACTGGCCGGACTTATCCAAAAGAAAAGAGAAAGGACCCAAATTAATAAAATTATAATGAAAGGGAGAGATCACAACTAACACCAAGGAAATAGAAACAATTATTAGAACTTATTATCAACAACTATATGCCAATAAATTAAGCAACCTGACAGAAATGGATGCCTTCCTAGAAACCTATAAACTACCAAGACTGAAACAGGAAGAAATTGACAACCTGAATAGACCAATAATCCAGTAAGGAAAACCTCCCAAAAAACAAGAGTCCAGGGCCTGATGGATTTCCTGGGGAATTCTACCAAACATTCAAGAAGAAATAATACCTTTTCTTCTGAAGCTGTTTCACAAAATAGAAACAGAAGGAAAGCTTCCAGACTCATTCTAAGAGGCCAGCATTACATTGATCCCCAAACCCGGCAAAGACCCCATCAAAAAGGAGAATTTCAGACTGATATCCCTGACAAATATGATTTCCAAAATTCTCAACAAAATCCTAGCTAATAGGATCCAACTGTACATTAAAAGGATCATCCATCACGACCAAGTGGGATTTATCCCCGGGATGCAAGGATGGTTCAACATTCGCAAATCAGTCAATGTGATAGAATACATTTATAAGAGGAGAGAGAACCATATGGTCCTCTCAATTGATGCAGAAAAAGCATTTGACAAAATACAGCATCCTTTCCTGATTAAAACTCTTCAGAGTATAGGGACAGAGGGAACATTCCTCAAGTTCATAAAATCCATCTATGAAAAACCCACAGCAAATATCATTCGCAATGGGGAAAAGCTGAGAGCCTTTCCCTTAAGATCAGGAACACGTCAAGGATGCCCACTCTCGCCACTATTGTTCAACATAGTACTAGAAGTCCTAGCAACAGCAGACTACAAAAAGAAATAAAAGGTATTCAGATTGGCAAAGAAGAAGTCAAACTCTCTCTCTTCACAGATGACATGATACTTTATGTGGAAAACCCAAAAGACTCCACCCCTAAATTACTAGAACTCATACAGCAATTCAGTAATGTGGCAGGATACAAAATCAATGCACAGAAATCAGTTGCTTTCTTATACACTAACAATGGAACTGTAGAAAGAAAAATTAGAGAATCGATTCCATTTACAATAGCACCAAAAACCGTAAGATACCTTGGAATAAACCTAACCACAGAGGTAAAGGATCTATACCTAAGGAACTACAGAACACTCATGAAAGAAACTGAAGAAGACACAAAAAGAAGGAAAAACATTCCAAGCTCATACATCGGAAGAGTAAACATTGTTAAAATGTCTGTGCTGCCCAGAGCAATCTATACCTTCAATGCCATCCCAATCAAAATACCAATGGCATTTTTCACAGAGCTGGAACAAACAATCCTAAAATTTGTATGGAATCAAATATAATGAGTTTTAAATAATACATCACCACATTGCCATTATCACTTTCCCCAAATACACCTGTTTCTTTGATATAAATATGGAGGAATGAATTTTAAATAAAGTGTAAGTCTAACCTTCAAGGAATTTATAGCTTTGTGGAACAGATAGACCAAAACTCAGTAATTATAGTGATTATTCATATCGGTGAGTATGATTATAGAGGAGTAGCATCACGTGCCTATGTAAATCATCTGAAAATCTGATCTGTTTAAGTGGTTGGGGGTGGTCCTAGCAGGGAGGGTAGGGAAGTAAAGGGAAAAAATACCAATGTAAATCACGGGAGGCATTTCTCCTGCTTCCCTTTTCCATGGATAGATGACCAGTGTCAGTCAGTGGAGGCAGGATCCTACCTTTCCTTCAGTCAGGCTCATTTCTTGCTTGCCTTCCAGAGTGTGAACATCTCATCACCCTGAATATAATTCTAGTGTTTAAGATAAATCTTTTCAAAAGCATTCATCTCTCATCTCTTCAACAAGACTGAATGCTCCCATAGGGGAAGGGGTATCCAACGACCTATAGCTTATGATTGTCACAGCAGAATAAGCATACCAGGATGTCGGTAACCAGCCCATCAAAATTTCCTATGTACCCCTGGTTGAGAACCCTGAATATGTAGGTCTCGTGATTTTCATGTTTCACTGACTTGTTTTCAACTTGTATGGTGGAGCCAGGTTCAGTAAGAAGAACAAGGACAACATAAATCCTTATACATAC
>NW_027402607.1:0-2074 GCF_003265705.2 Callorhinus ursinus
TTTGTTCCCCTGGCTGCTGGGTGAAAGAGACATTTCTTGTTGTTTTCTTAAACTATCCCTGTTTTAGCAAACTATGTATTTGATGACCTTTCTGATTGGTTTTTATTTTTCTATGACCATAAGTTACCCACCTCCTTCTTTTTCTTTAATTTCAGTTTTCAGCATTTCAAGCGATTTCCTTAAACAATTGTTTCTCAATTAACTTTCAGAACATATTTTGACCATAAAACTTTAAAATTTAATTAAAATGTATCTATCTTCTTACTTCTGATTTTCTTACTTTATTAAGATGAATTTGGCCACCTGTAAATTTTATATGTAGTTTTCTTGATGTTCATCTATATTGTATTGGTTGCTATTACACTGAGGTCATAATTTGTCTGGTTTTTTTGTAGAATTCTGATGGGAGGGCCCTATTTCATATTCTTCCAGTTGGATATGCATTTATGCCGGCTTTTATTTAGCAGTTTGATCCATTCCAACTAAATCGAAATACAACTTTGCTATATGGTAAATGTCCATATACTTTGAGACCTATTCCCTGATTCATTCAACAAACAATAACTGAGCATCTTCCATGGGCCAGAATGTTCTAGGAACATTCTCTGTTACATTATTTTATTTCTAGGTCTTTGAAAATTTAATTATAATCAAGGTTATCAGGAAATTACTGCTATTTTATATCCTGTTTCAGTTAGTGTTTGAGTTTCCATATAATTTTGCTTTGAAACTACTCATGTTTTAAGATTTTTATTTAAATCCCAGTTAGTGGGTATTTACCCCAAAGACACAGAGGTAGTGAAGAGAAGGGCCATATGCACCCCAATGTTCATAGCAGCAATGTCTGCAATAGCCAAACTGTGGAAAGAGCCGAGATGCCCTTCAACAGATGAATGGATAAAGAAGATGTGGTCCATATATACAATGGAATATGACTCAGCCATCAGAAAGGATGAATACCCAACTTTTACGTCCACATGGATGGGACTGGAGGAGATGATGCTAAGTGAAATAAATCAAGCAGAGAAAGTCAATTATCATACGGTTTCACTTATTTGTGGAACATAAGGAACAGCATGGAGGACGTTAGGAGAAGGAAGGGAAAAATGAAGGGGGGGAATCGGAGGGGGAGACGAACCATGAGAGACGATGGACTCTGAGAAACAAACTGAGGGTTCTAGAGGGGAGGGGGGGGGGGGGACGGGTTAGCCCGGTGATGGGTATTAGGGAGGGCACGTACTGCATGGAGCACTGGGTGTTATATGAAAACAATGGATCGTGGATCACCACATCAAAAACTAATGATGTAATGTATGGTGACTAACATAACATAATAAAATTTAAAAAACAAACAAAAAAATAAATCCCAGTTAGTTAACCTACAGTGTAATCTTAGCTTCAGGTGGACAATATAGTGATTCAACACTTCCATACATCACCCAGCGCTCATCACGACAAGTGCCTTCCTAAATCCGCATCACCTATTTCTCCCATTCCCTTACCCACCTCTTCTCTGGTAACCATCAGTATGTTCTAGTTAAGAGTCTGTTTCTTGGTTTGCCTCTTTCTTTCTTTCTTTTTCTTTTCCATTTGATCATTTGTGGGGTTTTTTTTCCCTTAAACTCCATACATGAGTGAAACCATGTGGTATTTGTCTTTCTCTGACTTATTTCGCATAATACTCTCTATCTCCACCAAAGTTGTTGCAAACGGCAAGATTTCATTCTTCTTTTGATGGCCGAGTAATATTCCATTGCATATATATACCACATCTACTTTTTTTTCCCCCTCAGGCCCAGCATTAGTGTTAGGATTAGGGCCAAGGTTAGGGTTACAATTAGGTTTAGGGCCAGAGTGAGGGTATGTGTTTGGTATCCTGCACTTCAGGGACCCCTCCAGAGGGTTAGGATTAGGTTAGGGTTAGGTGTTATGGTTAGGGCTAGGGTTAGAGTTTGGATTAGGGTATGTGTCTACCATCCTGCAGTTCAGAGACATCTCCAGAGAATAATACCCCAGATTTCTGCTGGGGTGAGAGAAGACATTGCAGATGTTGACCAAGTAGAGGCAAGGAGGG
>NW_027402607.1:2084-3293 GCF_003265705.2 Callorhinus ursinus
AAAACCAGGAAACAGACCCTTAACTCTGGAGAACACACTGCTGGTTACCAGAGGGGGTGGGAGATGGGTGAAATAGGTGATGGGGATGAAGGGGAGCACTTGCGATGAGCACCCATGTTGTATGGAAGTGTTGAATCACTTAATCCATCTCCTGAAACTAATATTACACTGTATGTTAAGTAACTGGATTTTAAATAAAAACTTAAAAAATGAATTGGTAATATTTCTCAAAATAAGTGTGAAGACAGAGATAAAACCAAGAGTCACTGAATATAAACTTAAAGGGCATTGAGACCCCCAAGTCCTTCCCTTGCCTCAGCTCAGTGGATGTATATACTGTCTTGTGTCACCCAGCACATACCCTAGCCCAAACCCCAGCCCTACCCCTAAATCTAACCCTGACCCTAGTCCTAAACCTGAGAAAGTGTGTTCTTGAACACATGATAAGAAAACCTGAGAAGCAACCCAGTTATTTTGAAGAAAACCCCAAACATTTAAGTATTGTAATATTTCTGAAAATAGGGGTGAAGATAGAGATAAACAGAGTAACAACTGAATAGCTATTTAAAAAGTATTTTAAAAAATAAATACAAGGTATTTAGAGTCCCAAATCCCCTCTATGCCTCAGCTCGGTGGATATCTGCCAAGTTCATTCTCACCCCAGCTGCAGTCAGGGGTTTATTCGCTGGAGAGGTCTCCGAAATGCAGGATACTAGGGACACACCCTCATCCTAATTCTGGGAAAACAGGTTCTTGAAAGTACTCATTTTAACCTGGTTTCATTATCCCTTTGTTCTTCTCATTCTATAACTTTTAATGTTCTTAGACGTTTTTTGTATATTCAGCACATATATTCACATATCTTTGTGGGAAAAACAAACAAAAGTGAACAAAGGACGTGAATTCCCTGCACCTTTGAATCCCACATCATAACAATGAGGACAGAGTACAATGATATAAATGTGTGGATGACCTCGTGTCCTCAGGCATAATCATATGAAGCAAGTTATTTGTTATAAAAAGACAGGCTGTCATGATATCACCAGGATTTATGGAGCATGATCTGGGGAGGACTTTGCAGGTGGAATGAAATGCAGAATGAGGATTAGAGGTGCCCATTGGGTTTGTCAAAAGAGATCAATAGCCCGCTTTTTCGCAACGGGTTTGCCGCCAGAACACAGGTGTCGTGAAAACCACCGCTCAACCTAA
>NW_027402608.1:0-3293 GCF_003265705.2 Callorhinus ursinus
TAAGGCAATTAATAACAAAAGCAAAGAAACACATTGACAACAATACAATAATAGTGGGGGACTTTAACACCCCCCTGACTGAAATGGACAGATCATCTAAGCAAAAGATCAACAAGGAAATAAAGACTTTAAATGACACACTGGACCAAATGGACTTCACAGACATATTCAGAACATTCCAACCCAAAGCAACGGAATACACATTCTTCTCTAGTGCCCATGGAACATTCTCCAGAATTGATCACATCCTAGGTCACAAATCAGGTCTCAATCGGTACCAAAAGATTGGGATCATTCCCTGCATATTTTCAGACCACAATGCTTTGAAACTAGAACTCAACCACAAGAGGAAAGTCGGAAAGAACTCAAATACATGGAGGCTAAAGAGCATCCTACTAAAGAATGAATGGGTCAACCAAGAAATTAAAGAAGAATTAAAAAAATTCATGGAAACCAATGAAAATGAAAACACAACTGTTCAAAATCTTTGGGATACAGCAAAGGCAGTCCTGAGAGGAAAGTATATAGCAATACAAGCCTTTCTCAAGAAACAAGAAAGGTCTCAAATACACAACCTAACCCTACACCTAAAGGAGCTGGAGAAAGAACAGCAAATAAAGCCTAAACCCAGCAGGAGAAGAGAAATCATAAAGATCAGAGCAGAAATCAATGAACTAGAAACCAAAAGAACAGTAGAACAGATCAACGAAACTAGGAGCTGGTTCTTTGAAAGAATTAACAAGATTGATAAACCCCTGGCCAGACTGATCAAAAAGAAAAGAGAAATGACCCAAATCAACAAAATCATGAATGAAAGAGGAGAGATCACAACCAACACCAAAGAAATACAAACAAGTATAAGAACATATTATGAGCAACTCTATGCCAGCAAATTAGAGAACCTGGAAGAAATGGGTGCATTCCTAGAGATGTATCAACTACCAAAATTGAACCAGGAAGAAATAGAAAACCTGAACAGACCTATAACCACTAAGGAAATTGAAACAGTCATCAAAAATCTCCCAAGAAACAAAAGCCCAGGGCCAGACGGCTTCCCGGGGGAATTCTATCAGACATTTCAAGAAGAATTAATACCTATTCTCCTGAAACTGTTCCAAAAAATAGAAATGGAAGGGAAACTTCCAAACTCATTTTATGAGGCCAGCATTACCTTGATCCCAAAACCAGACAAAGACCCCATCAAAAAAGAGAATTACAGACCAATATCCTTGATGAACATGGATGCAAAAATTCTCACCAAAATACTAGCCAATAGGATCCAACAGTACATTAAAAGGATTATTCACCATGACCAAGTGGGATTTATTCCTGGGCTGCAAGGCTGGTTCAACATCCGCAAATCAATCAACGTGATACAATACATTAACAAAAGAAAGAACAAGAATCATATGATCCTCTCAATAGATGCAGAAAAAGCATTTGACAAAGTACAACATCCTTTCTTGATCAAAACTCTTCAGAGTATAGGGATAGAGGGTACATACCTCAATATCATAAAAGCCATCTATGAAAAACCTACAGCGAGTATCATTCTCAATGGGGAAAGGCTGAGAGCCTTTCCCCTAAGGTCAGGAACGCGGCAGGGATGTCCACTCTCACCACTGCTATTCAACATAGTATTAGAAGTCCTAGCCACAGCAATCAGACAACAAAAAGAAATCAAAGGCATCCAAATCGGCAAAGAGGAAGTCAAACTCTCACTCTTTGCAGATGATATGATACTGTACGTGGAAAACCCAAAAGACTCCACCCCAAAACTGCTAGAACTCATACAGGAATTCAGTAAAGTAGCAGGATATAAAATCAATGCACAGAAATCAGTGGCATTCCTATACACCAACAACAAGACAGAAGAGAGACAAATCAAGGAGTCTATCCCATTTACAATTGCACCCAAAACCATTAGATACCTAGGAATAAATCTAACCAAAGAGGCAAAGGATCTGTACTCAGAAAACTATAAAATACTCATGAAAGAAATTGAAGAAGACACAAAGAAATGGAAAAACGTTCCATGCTCATGGATTGGGAGAATCAACATTGTGAAGATGTCAATGCTACCTAGAGCAATCTACACATTCAATGCAATCCCCATCAAAATACCATCCACTTTTTTCAAAGAAATGGAACAAATAATCTTAAAATTTGTATGGAACCAGAAGAGACCCCGAATAGCCAGAGGAATACTGAAAAAGAAAAGCAAAGCTGGCGGCATCACAATTCCGGACTTCCAGCTCTATTACAAAGCTGTCATCATCAAGACAGTTTGGTACTGGCACAAAAACAGACACATAGATCAATGGAACAGAATCGAGAGCCCAGAAATGGACCCTCAACTCTATGGTCAACTTATTTTTGACAAAGCAGGAAAGAATGTCCAATGGCAAAAAGACAGTCTCTTCAACAAATGGTGTTGGGAAAATTGGACAGCCACATGCAGAAGAATGAAACTGGACCATTTCCTTACACCACACACAAAAATAGACTCCAAATGGTTGAAAGACCTAAACGTGAGACAGGAGTCCATCCAAATCCTAAAGGAGAACACAGGTAGCAACCTTTTCGACCTTAGCCGCAGCAACTTCTTCCTAGAAACATCGCCAAAGGCACGGGAAGCCAGGGCAAAAATGAACTATTGGGATTTCATCAAGATAAAAAGCTTTTGCACAGCAAAAGAAACAGTCCACAAAACCAAAAGACAACCGACAGAATGGGAGAAAATATTTGCAAACGACATATCAGATAAAGGGCTAGTATCCAAAATCTATAAAGAACTTATCAAACTCAACACCCAAAGAACAAATAATCCAATCAAGAAATGGGCAGAAGACATGAACAGACATTTCTCCAAAGAAGACATCCAAATGGCCAACAGGCACATGAAAAAGTGCTCAACATCACTCGGCATCAGGGAAATCCAAATCAAAACCTCAATGAGATACCACCTCACACCCGTCAGAATGGCTAAAATTAACAAGTCAGGGAACGACAGATGTTGGCGGGGATGTGGAGAAAGGGGAACCCTCCTACACTGTTGGTGGGAATGCAAGCTGGTGCAACCCCTCTGGAAAACAGTATGGAGGTTCCTCAAACAGTTGAAATTAGAGCTACCGTTCGATCCAGCAATTGCACTACTGGGTATTTACCACAAAGATACAAATGTAGGGACCCGAAGGGGTACATGTACCCCAATGTTTATAGCAGCAATGTCCACAATAGCCAAACTGTGGAAAGAGCCAAGATGCCCATCGACAGATGAATGGATAAAGAAG
>NW_027402609.1:0-3293 GCF_003265705.2 Callorhinus ursinus
AGACTCCATCAGCTTGGAAATGACATCCCGGCCTTTTGTGCCACTCTTTCCTGAGAACGCCGTCACATAGGCCATTCACCCCGGAGGGGAGGGGATTCCACAGGGATGTGTGACCAGGACTCAGGTGTGCCAGGAGCCACTGTGGGGACTGCCCGTCACGTGGGCACACACGAGGCCCGAGGACCTGAGCCTAACCCTAATGGGAGCCCCTGGAAGTCTGTGTTGTGAGAGGAGAAGGTCAGAATCCGTTCATTACTAACTTCCCACGGGGACTGAGACACAGGAAGGACGGTGGTGGCTTTGCCTGGACGCCAGCGCAGATTCAAGCCCCTCTGAGCTGTGTTCCATGCCAAGCCCAGGCCCTGGCTCATCCTTGCATTGCCAACGGTTTAATCAGACTCCTGTGATAGCAGGCACGGAACATGTGTAGAGGTCCCGAACCTAACCCTAAACCATACCCTAACCCGTACCCTAAACCTCAACCGTACCCTACACCTAACGCATGCTCTAAACCGTACCATAACTCTAACCATAAACCTGGGTCAACTAGAGAAAAGAGGAAATCCCCGGAAGTTTGGAGTTCATGAGATATTTGCCCTCCAGTCCTGACATGAACATTACTCTGTGCCTAATGGACATGCTGCTTTCTCTGAACACTGACATCCTGTGAAATGCTGCATCACTCACTCCCAGCCTGACGTTCAAAACAATGAGGCTCCTCGACCCAGAGCAGATAAGTGCTGTCAGGTGGGGATAAGTAGGTCCTCTGACCTATGGCCTGCACACCTGCTTCAATCCCTGGGAGAAGGGGAAACACACACTTGTCTTTTAAGTAGTAATTATCTTCATTCTAAAGTGGACCGATGACTTTGACATTTTTGGAAAAGCGAAATGCCTCTTCCAAATGAACACCTCAAATCATCTGTTCCTACTGCAACTTGAGTGGGATCTGGTTGACTCGAATCTCCAGGCCCCCACCTGGAAGATCCTCCTCTACCAACCTGACAGTCCATGACCAGCATCCCTGGAGGCACAATGCTGCATTTGGGGGATGACTCTAGGGCTTCTTGCCAACGCACCTGTGTTTGGGGAAGTGTGAACATGGAGGGCCCTCCCAGACAAACCCAACGGACCATAATCACATTCCCTTGGGAACACGGGGCAAAATGCTGAAATTGGGGGATGGTTCCGGGGCTTATGCTACCGAAACTGTGCCTAGGGGGCAGGGACCTGTAGGACCCTCCCAGACAATCACAAAGGACCATTACCACCATCCCCCTGAGGAATGGGGCACAATGCTGAAGTTGGAGGATGGCTCTGCGGCTTGTTGCCACCACACTTCTGCCTGGGGGAACAGGAATCTGGGGGACCCTCCCAGACGAACCTGAGGGACCATGACCACAATCCCTGAGGACATGGGGCACAATGCTCAGTTGGAGACCCTAGGTCTTGAACCCAGCAGGAACGGAGCTCCAAGGGCAGAGAGGAGACTCCAGAAGGATTTCTATCCAGGGACAGGGGGCCCACTGGAGGGCACAGAAGCAGCAATCCCCACCGATCCGCAGGCCATTGGAACAGGATCACCTCCTGCACATACTTAGCACGTTGTCCGTCTTCGTGTGTGGACAGTGACCGGCCCACTCAGGGCTGTTGCACTTCCAGAGGAAGACAGGAATCTTACCAGTGATTTCTCGTGCGTCAGAGGACGAACGACCAAAGAAGCAGAGGATATCCATCTTCCTCTGGATTCGGGGAAGGCAGCCACTGTCCTGGGGCGGGACCGGGTCAGGAGTGTGTTCTTTCTGAAGTCCCTACCTTAGGTGGGTGTTGCTATGCCTAAAAATGGCCTACTCAGCCCCAGAGGCCTTGGATCTCCATCCCCGACCCCCTGTGTTCCCAGTCTGAGGAAAATGTTTTCGAACCCCTAGAGGTCTTTCTCAGCAGAGCACAGACTCCGGTTTGGGACGGAGAGGACCTGGCTACGCAGAACTTGGAAGATCACTGGGCCACCAGTCTGGAGACCAAGGTCAGGGCCCTCCTTGTTGCAGCCTCAGGGTCCCCATGTGGAAGAGGATCCAGAATCACTGCTCTGGTCAGGGTGAGGAGGACTTAGGAAGGAATGGAGCACCAGGACCGGAGAGGGATAGAGCGACAAGGGAGGCTTCTGAGGTTTCCCACATCGCCCATGGAACCCACAGATCCTGCTCCTGTGAGAGACACAGACACAGAGACAGAGAAGGAGACAGAGAATGAACACAGGACAGAGGGAACCAGTAGAAGTCACAGAATCCATCAGCTTGGAAATGACATCCCGGCCTTTTATGCCACTCTCTTCCTGAGAGCGCCGTCATATAGGCCATTCACCCAGGAGGGGAGGGGATTCCACAGGGATGTGTGACCAGGACTCAGGTGTGCCAGGAGCCACTGTGGGGACTGCCCGTCACGTGGGCACACACGAGGCCCGAGGACCTGAGCCTAACCCTAATGGGAGCCCCTGGAAATCTGTGTTGTGAGAAGACAAGGTCAGAATCCGTTCATTACTAACTTCCCACGGGGACTGGGACACAGGAAGGACGGTGGTGGCTTTGCCTGGACGCCAGGGCAGATTCAAGCCCCTCTGAGCTGGGTTCCATGCCAAGGTGTTGTCAGAGAACAAGGTCAGAATCCGTTCATTACTAACTTCCCACGGGGGCTGGGACACAGGAAGGACGGTGGTGGCTTTGCCTGGACGCCAGCGCAGATTCAAGCCCCTCTGAGCTGGGTTCCATGCCAAGCCCAGGCCCGGGCTCATCCTTGCATTGCCAACGTTTGAATCAGACTCCTGTGATAGCAGGCACGGAACATGTGTAGAGGTCCCGAACCTAACCCTAAACCATACCCTAACACGTACCCTAAACCTAAACCGTACCCTACACCTAACACATGCCCTAAACCGTACCATAACTCTAACCATAAACCTGGGTCAACTAGAGAAAAGAGGAAATCCCCACAAGTTTGGGGTTCATGAGATATTTCCCCTCCAGTCCTGACATGAACATAACACTGTGTCCTAATGGACCTGCTGCTCTCTCTGAACACTGACATACTGTGAAATGCTGCATCACTGACTCCCAGCCTGATGTTCAAAACTTTGAGGCTCCTAGATCCAGAGCAGATAAGTGCTGTCAGGTGGGGATAAGTAGGTCCTCTGACCTATGGCCTGCACACCTGCTTCAATTCCTGGGAGAAGGTGAAACACACACTTGTCTTTTAAGTAGTCATTATCTTCACTCTAAAGAGGACCGATGTCTTTG
>NW_027402610.1:0-3291 GCF_003265705.2 Callorhinus ursinus
TGACCACTCTTTACACACAAATACACACACACACGCACACACACACAGACAAACACGCCATCCACACACGTGCACCCACACACACACTCACACACGCACACACACAGGAACACACACACAACACACACACACATACACACACACACAGGGAGGGCACCTGGGGCTACACAGGTCATCAGAGCGAGTGAGGTGGGTGGCCGTCTCTGGGCCTCATGGTGTCACCTTTCTATCCTTCCAGCCAAATGGCCAGAGGCGATGGGGAGCCCTGACATGAAATCCCCAGCGGGGGACAGCGTCTGCAGGGCACAATTTCTTCCGCCTTCAGCCTCCGGACCTCGGAAAGCAACATGCGAACATCTTGGTTTGAAGATCTCCAACGAAATGAGCTGGGCAGGGGGCTGTCTGTGGAATGTGGGTGCCTGGTTATCAGGGTTCCAAATTCTGTTGGGCTCTGTTGTCAGGGAATTGAAGTCAACACTGCCTGGGTTCCACTTACCCAAATTCCTCCTCACACAAGAGCCCCACGAGTGCCCCCCTCACCCGGCTGCTCAATGCTCATCCTCCCCACATGACCCATCCACACAGTGACACCCACAGAGCCCACCCACGGGCCCCGGGAGGCCTGGGAGCAGCTGGTGTTTCTGCTGTGATGGCACACAGCTGGGTTCAGACCTGGTTGCTGTACGTGCCCAGAGCTGTGACCCTGGAAAGATCCTGTGCCACTCAGGACCTCCCCAGGCTCCCCATGTGCACATCTGTGTATTCTGGATTCTACTACTAGTTACACCATTGGGGTTAGGACCTCTATACATGTTCCATACCTGCCTTCACAGGAGGCTGGTGCATACTTGAAAATGCAAGAATGAGCCAGGAACTGGCCTTGGCATGGAACACAGCTCAGAGGGGCTTGGGTCTGCTCTGGGGTCCAGGCAAAGCCACCCCCTCCTGCTTGTGTCCCAGTACCCGTGGGAAGGTAGGAATGACCTGATTCTGACCTTGTCCTCTCACAACACAGACTTCCAGAGGTTCCCATTAGGGTTAGGCTCAGGTCCCAGGGCCTCGTCTGTGCCCGTGTGCTGGACAGTCCCCACAGTGGCCTCTGGCACCCCTGAATCCTGGTCACACATCCCTGTGGAATTCCCTCCCCTCCAGGGTGGATGGCCTTTGTGATGGCGCTCTCAGGAAAGGAATGGCACAAAATGCCGGGATGTTATTTCCAAGCTGGTGGAGGAAAGTCTATGACGTCTCCTGGTTCCCTCTGTCCTGTGTTCATTCTCTGTCTCCTTCTCTGCCTCTGTGTCTGTGTCTCTCACAGGAGCAGGACCTGTGGGTTCCATGGGCGATGAGAGAAACCTCAGAAGCCTCCATTGTCCCCGTTTCCTCTCCGGTCCCGGTGCTCCATTCCTTCCTAAGGTCTCCTCACCCTACCAGAGGAGTGATTCTGAATACTCATCCAAATGGGGACCCTGAGGCTGCAGCAAGGAGGGCGCTGACCTCGGTCTGCAGACTGGTGGCCCAGTGCTCTGCCACGTTCTGCGTGCCCAGCTCCTCAGGACCCCAAGCCCCAAGTCTATCCTCTGCTGAGAAGGACATCGAGGGGTAGAAAGCTTTTTCCCAGGAATGGGAGCAGAGTGGGTCAGGGACTGAGATCCAAGGCCAACAGTCTCTTCTACAAGCCTGTGGGACCCTTGGGACACTGCATCTCTGCAGCCCACATGACAGAAGAGTAAGCTGAGGCCTTTTGTGCAGTAGCCCCTCTGGATTTCGGGGTGGGTATCTCTTCCAACTCCCAAGTGCCCAGGGTGGTGGTGGACACCCGAACCCAGATCCTGTCTTCTCCCAGTTCCCTCGCAAGCCCCTGGGCCCCTTGGGGACCCCTGACCATCAGCCTGGCCTGTCTCCCCTCCCCATGCTCTCGATCTGGGTCTTGCCAGGAGTGCTGATGCCCTGCCCTATGGCCCAGCTCTCTCCAACCTCTTTCTTCTTTCCCCCATTTCCTCCACCTCGCTCCCTGGGTGTCCCCCCTTCTGACCCAAAGCTGAGCAGTCAGAGTGGTGTGTGTGTGGGGGCGGGTGTGCAGGTGTGCATGCCTCTATGTGCATTGAGTTGCCAAGGTCATGTCCCCCAATGGGACGGGGTGGGAAGCTATCCCCGGGAATCTGAGCGGCTCTCACCCGCAAATGAAACTCATTGGAGGGTTGGGGCTGGCTTAGGACTGGAGAATAGCCCTGCTCCTTGGGCTCTGCACCCCTCGTTTGTCTTGCACCCGTCCCTGCCTCACCGGAACCATGTTCCCATCTGTCCCTGGTGGTTGGGCATAGAAACGCTTGAACGTGGCTGTTTCTCTAGGGGTAGGAGGGGGACAAGTGCACCAGGCATGCAGGCCTCCCTGCCGAGAGTGCCAACCAAATGTGTCATGGCAAGGTGTGCAAGGGGACCTGCACAGAGCACCTGTACAGTGACCCAGCCCAGCGGCGGATGTACAGGAGACCCATGGCTCTGCACCTGATGGATCCCCCATGTTCCCCCACCCCTCCCAACTGCTCTGAGGCCCCAAAGTCCACATGGCCCCAAAACCACGGTCACCCTGTGCGGCAGGCCTTAGTGTGCAAGACCAGGTGGGTAGGATATCTGGGGACGCACAGGTCTTTTAATATCCCCCACCCAGCTGGAATGTATTCCATTCAGCTGGAATGCAAACTGCCTCTCAGGGACCAGCTAAGTTCTGGGCTGGGCCAGAGGACCTGGATGCATCAGTGGAGGACGACACAGGACAGGGAGAAGATCAATCCTCCCCTTCCCCATCTCCTCTCCTCCTTTTGCCTTGTCTTCCTGGCAGGACCTGGGACAGACGTCCAGCCTGTCCTTGGCTGCAGCCCTGCCTGGAGTCATCTGGGCGGGAAGGAGGCTGGGGAGGAGGGGCCCACCAGCATGATTCCCATGTGCAGGTGGCAGTTAATATAATGTGGGACCCCGTGGGCATTCAGGGATTTCAGCCCTTTGTAGACATGAACAGGGATCCCAGGACTCGGCCCCTGCCCCATCCTTCACCCTCTATAAGGCCCTGTATCCTCCCCAGCGCAGTCCAAGTCCACAGCCAGTCCTCCCTCTGGCCCCAGGAAATCCAGCTGCTACAGGGACTGGGAAATCTTTACAAGCTGGAGCTGACCCAGCTCAATAGGGCCTGGCTGCTGGTCCTACAGTCCCAGAGTGAGGAGAGGTGAGGCCAGGCAGGAGTGGGGAGAGGGCAGATTGGACTCTCCCTAGGGTCCACGGCTGCCTGGTCAGCAC
>NW_027402611.1:0-553 GCF_003265705.2 Callorhinus ursinus
AGTGGTCATAAACTCACTCTTCAAAAGCCTTGCCAGTCTCTTGGGGGTGGGGGGGACTGTCGTAGGTGGTTATGGGCAACTGCATCACAGACAGGGAGACTCACATGTAAGTGGGGGTTGAGCCATCCATCCACCTGTGGTTGTCTTTCTGGCCCTCTTTGAAGAGGCTTATCAAGATGTCACCTGCCCAGTTGATGTCGGGAAGTCCTAGAAGGGAGAAGGTATACTGCGAGGTAAAATTCCAAAATATCTATGCCTTCACCATGGGAGCAACCAATTATATAAACCAATTAATAACCAAAAAGAGAAACATACTGATAATAATACATTAATAGTAGGAGATTTCAACACTCCACTCAAAACAATAGATAGATCACTTAAGCAGAAGATCAACAAAGAAACAAGAGCTTTGAGGGACATATTGGGCCAAATGGACTTCTTAGACATATATAGAACATTCCATCCTAAAACAACAGAATGCTCATTCTTCCAAAGTGCACACAGAACTTTCTCCTGAATGGATCCCATACTGGGTCACAAATCAGATCTCAAC
>NW_027402611.1:563-3291 GCF_003265705.2 Callorhinus ursinus
CAGGGACCAGACCAAATTGCTATCTTACCTAATTCAAAATGGCCTTTGTTGGAGAACAATTGTTCCGACAGACCTTAATTTTGTTGTACCATGACTATCTAAGTGAGACACTTACATATATGTAAGTGAGCCTGGGCCAGATCCAGGGAATGGCCGTGCCTAATCCTAATGCCTGATGCCTGCACCTTCTCATCGGTCTCGGTCTCAAGAACCCAGGCTTGCAAATATGGACGAAACTCACAAAGGTTTTGGAACTAACAGAAGGGGTCAGACACAATTTAGGGATTGAAGAATTTTTTAAAGGGGATACAGACCCACTGCATCTGTACAATATAGACCATAAAATTTAATAAAGGTCCCTAAGAGGAAAGCAGGAGTCAAACTGAGTAGACTGTGCAGATGGTACCAGTTGATTTGGGCCCAACGAAGGAATAGATATCCCAAGGGAAGCCAGGGCAAAGGAGCATCCCAGGCATAGAAAACTGCAAGAGCAAATGCATGGAGGTGTGAGGGGCATGGAGAAAGTGAAGTGGCAGACTATTAAGGGGGTTTTGAGATGTCTTAGAACAATCTCACTGGGAACCGGACAGGACACTGGACCAGCAGGAGATGCTGAAGAGGAAACCAGAGAGGCTGCCTGAGTTACTGGTGATGCTGAATGAATGTGAAGGCCCCAAACACCCTACATCCACAAGCTTTAGGCTTTTTCGTCAGAGGAAAGCCCAAAATATGGGGATTTTATAATGGAACTTGGTCCCCTGTATTGGTCAGCTTAGGTTAAGTATGATGAGGTAACCACTGGTGACCTCAAAATCTTAGTGGCCAACAACCACAGAGCTTCATGTTTTGGTCATGCTTATGGTCATGGTGGGTCAGCAGAAGCTCTGCTTGAGGGGATCTTCTTCATTGCAGGACCAAATCTGAAGGATCTGCCCTCTCTGGGAACAGCTGGTCTTGTGGCAAGAGCAAAATAAAGATGTCAGAACCACATAAGGCTCTTAAGATTCCTGCTTACTAGTGGCACATGTCAATTCCCATCACAATTCATTGGCCCAAGCAAGATTTGTGGCTAAGCCTGGCTTTCATAAGAGTTAAGAATTATAATCCTCCTGCAGGGATGGATCCATGACTGCTTTTGGGGCATTTCCTCCACTCAGCAGAAATCAGGAAAGGAAATAAAGGGTGAGCAAACCCAATGCCAAGAAAGGGACACTAAGCTCTGGAGAAAGGTCCTTTATTGTTGCCCCTGTGAACTCAGAACCCAGAAAAGGCAAGGATGGAGCCTGAGGCTGTAGAGCAAGGGTTCTGATTCATCCCAGGGAGTGGAATATAAGGGCTTGGGTCAGCAGTTCGGCCACCTCTCACAAATGCAAGCAAATCTCCTTAATTCACAAGAACAGTCACTCTAGGGTCCATAGCTGTGCATCATCATGCAGGCTGGGGCAGTTACATTATCATGTAGCTCCTCGAAGTCCCATTTGCTGTAAAGAGATGCCCACAAAATCCCTGAGTAGATGGGCCAGTGCCTGCGCCCCCCAGCCCTGCTCTCTATGAGTGAAGGTCTGCCCCTGTGGGTCTTGAGGCCTCCAATGGGAGTCATTTTTGAGCCCATTTTATAGTAGTCCCATCTGGTCAACCCCTTCCCAATTCCCCCCCCCCCCAGGGGAGAGACTGAGCTCTAACGGGAGTGGCAAGAAGCAAAAGTCTTCAGAGAAGCCGAGGATCTCTAAGTTCAGGGACCACTATCTCTGATTGTCTCATCCCATTGATCCTCTCCCCTTCTCTGAGGTCCATTCATCCTGAAGCCAGATTTTACCCTGTCCAAATTCTAGGTCTGCCACCTGCTATCAACTTAAGAGTCTTAATGTCTGAGCATCTGTTTTCCTCTTTTGCAAAATGGGAGCACATTCTGAGGATGTCAGTACCAGTGCGTGTAAGGTATACAATATATGTTCAGGCAGCTGATGAGTTTACCAAGATGAATTCTGCCCTAAGCCTGGACCATTCCAGGGCAGTTTGCCAGACAGGGAAAGGTGATGGTAGCAGATGGAAACATCAAAAGAAAAAAAAAATTGTGAGGAGGCCGGTTACTGCCAGGAAGGCATAGTGGGTTCAATGTTGTCCCCACCAAAAAGATGTGCCCATATCCTAACCCCAGGTATCTGTGAATGTGAACTTATTTGGGAAAAGGGTCTTTGCAAATGAAATTTAGTGAAGGATATTGAGATGAGATCATCCTGGATTAACCGAGTGAGCCCTGAATCCAATGACAAGTGTCCTTATAAGGGACAAAAGAGAGAAGGCACAGAGAAGAGTAGGGTGTGTGACCACAGAGGCAGGGATTGGAGTGACGGGCCCACGAGCCAAGGAATACCTACAGCCACCAGAAGGTAGAAGAGGCAGGAAAAGATCCTCCCCTACAGCCTTTGGAGGGAGTGTAGCTCTGCTGACATGTTGGTTTGGGACTTCTGGCCTCCAGAACTGTGGAAGAATAAGTTTCTGTTGTGTTAAGCCACACAGTTTGTGGCTCTTTGTTACAGAGGCCACAAGAAACTCATACAGTTGGCAAGTGCTACATTATTATACTCCTGAATAGGCCCAACCTGCATATTAGTACTTTCAGGGCTCTGAGAAGTCCTGCAACAAAGAACCAGTTTGGCATTGAATCCATTGTTTCTCAAGCACTTAAATGGGAATACCCTCCCCAAGTAACAAAATAACAATAGCT
>NW_027402612.1:0-3291 GCF_003265705.2 Callorhinus ursinus
GGAATACTCCTGCGGTCAGGCAGAGTGGTGCACCTGTCCCTCTTTCCTGCGATATCATCACAAACCAGGCTTTGCTGCATATTTTCCAGGAAGGAGCCTGCAGTGGCATCAACAGGCCGACCAGGCTCGGCCTCAGTCTCGCACATCAGGCCCCATGCAGAAGTAGAACTGCATGGATACTGGTGTCCTGTGTGGCCTCAGAACCTAACGGCAGGAGCTGAGATTTCAGTTCCAAATTCAAAGTGACCTCTTGTACACAGCACAGGGATGTGGAGAGGATTTCTCAGGGGTGGGGCACTGGAAAACTGCTTCTGCTGGCTGAATTCACAGACACCAGTCAGAGGACATCCGCTGTGCCTCCTCTGAGGAAGCAGGGGGCACACTGAGCAAGAATCGATAATGTTGCCTGTGAGCTGCTTCCCACCAACCCCCTTGCTGAGCCGAGGGCTCGAGAACCAAACAGGAAACAACTGTCTTATCACATCTGCAGCAGGAGGGCTGGCCAGGGAGTAGAACCCCGTCCCTGTCCCCGAAGCAAGCTGGCCTGCCCATCATGAGTGACGGTCTACCACCACAGCATCACAACCTTCCAACTATCTGTACCGACTACCCTGCCAGGCTCAGACCTGCTCACACAGTGAGTCATAAGACCCAGCGACTTCTTTCCACTCCAGCTCAATGCTTCTCACAGAGAAGCAAACTCCAGCCTCACAAATGTGCTCACCATTAGCTCTGGAATTCCCTGGGTGCTGTCTACAATGGCCCACACAGGTGTCCCAACCAGACCACTCCACAAATACCCTAGGGTTTCAAGCCACCTTCAAAGTGCCCTTAGAAAGGCAGGAACTAGCCCGATTAGGCACACCAGCCAAGTGACACGATGTGCTGGAAACTTGGACAACATCCTCCCTGATCACCAAGGCTTCCAAGTCCGAGCTTCAAACCTTCACTCACTGGGCATTGAGCACCATGTCGGCATCAACATTGCTCTTACAATTCACTGTGTCCCATTCCTTAAAATCAGAAACCAAGCTCCATTCACCACTCCATTTTCCCTCCCGCGAAATAAGGCAAATGACAGAATAAAACATTACGTGTGCACAGCACACATCTAATCGAAATATAATTCCTTGGTCTTTCTCATACGGGCAGCCCTACATTACCCATAGTAATGAGAGAGGCCACGAGTTCAATAATTATATATATATATATTTGACCTTGTTTTTCCTTTCAATATTTGTATCTCGAAGTCAATGTCTATATTGTTTTCTTAAAATAATAATAATAATCACATGGTCACCCAAGGGTCTGGATCTCCATAGCCACACAACATGGCTATGATCCAGATAAGGATGAAGACACTACCTCAGCCCACGAAGCGAAGCCCTTTCCCTCAGGGATCCCGACACGCCTCATTGGTGATGAGTTCCTTTGCTACATGGAGTTGTCCCAGTACAAAGGATGCAGGCACCCTCCAGGATTCCTTCTGTTTTCTTCATAAATTCCCCAGCTCAAGTTGCAAGTGACACACCGGGTCAAGGTTCCAGGCCCAGGATGGGCCACCATGTAAGCAGCCCCCTCAGGGGAGGCTAACAGGGGGCTCAGTTTCCTTTGGGAGCATGATACACCACTCCCCGAGCTCCTAAAAACCTACACTTCTCCATGTGTCCCTCTCACAAAGGGCAAGGCACCCTGTGACAGCTCTGAGGATGTGTTTTACTTTAAAACATAATTACTAATATTGGAATTTGGCTCATGGAAGAGGAAAATATGAACGCTCACCAAGAGTTCTCATAGTATTTCGGAAGATTGTTTTCCCACTGTTTAAATAAATCGGGATATAAAAACACACAGATAGCCCCTTCCACCAGCAGGTATGATTCTCAATGGTGATTGAAAGAAGAGCAGGAAATAAAAGAGTAACAGATGTTCCGATGACCCGTCATTTCTATAATCAAAGTTTTGAAACTTCACACACACAAAGAAAGATGTTCAAACAAATGTCTTAGCCTGGCAACTCTGAGACGTATGAACTCGAGTGACAGGGACAGACGATGAGGTCGTGTGTGTTGGGTGAGGCTTGTGGCAAAGAAGAAGGTGCTGGGCCAGCTCTCCACCTGGACTTCACCTGTCCTCAGCCAGCAACTTCCTCACGGCCCTCACCTGTCACAACTCTCACCCGGGAGACCCACAGCCACCCCTGGAGCCCACCCTGCCCACACCCCCCTGCTCAATGCACTCACCTCTCTTCTGAGACCCCTGTCAGCTTTACCCAGACCTGGAAATCCCCCAACTGCTACAAAACTCCAGGACTCCCCCTCTTCTTCCAAAATGACACTGGCCCAAGGCTTTCGTGAGAAAGTTGGAAGGCTACCTAATGAATGGTTCACTACTTTCCCCTTCTGTCATATTTCTCTCCCCTTACCTTCCTACATGGGTAAACTGTAAGGAACGTATCAATTGAACATGGACATGCTCTGAGACCTGATTCTTTCATTGCAGCCTTCTGAGGACTCCTTGTACAATAAAACACCATATCCTATGATGAGGGGTTTTAAAACCTTTATTCACAGAATAATATAGCCCAAATCACCTCATTTTAAACTGCTCTTCATTAGACAAAAGACTTTCTGTGGAAAAAGCCTTTCCGTAAATATTAGATTCCAGTAACTTCATAAAGAGTCAATGGAAGCTCAGGGGGATAACCTGACTCACCTAGGGTCAGGCAAGCTGTTCCAGAACTCAACCCAGTGATCCCCACGCCAAGCCCCTTGATGCCAACAGCATCCAGAATTCTCAAAGACTCTCCTTCTGACTCCACCACCAAAGAAACTACAGAGAGAATCGTCATGTAAAAATATCTAGATGACACATTTAGAAAAACTAGAAAGTCAATCTCACCTTTTAAACAGTAAAAGGCTGCTTTGAATAATTTTGATTTTTCCCTTGACCCTAATTGTAACTCTTGTGATGAAAATACTAATCCATTATTAAACCTCACCTTTGACAAATGACAAGACATCATCCAAGTCTGTATCTGATGACAAAAGGCAACTAAACCTAGATGCTGGCCATTCAAACATATCCTAGGCCCAAGTGAATAAATGGTGTTAGATGAAGGAACATATAATATGTTAAAAACACACAAAGAGTAAATCTCACCTTCCCTTTCTAGTAAAGGTTACTTTTAGGAAACAGATGATCAGAATATATTTTGTAAGCAATAAGTGAATAGAGAAAATGTGATCCCCTGCAATCTTCTACCTGCAGGGAAATTAAGTAACTCCTACA
>NW_027402613.1:0-3291 GCF_003265705.2 Callorhinus ursinus
AATTGAGTTTTGGAAATGGTTGTGTGGGAAAGGGAAGACACAAGGCTGACCACCATGGTTGGGTCTTGGGTAGACAATGATGCATTCATTAATGAAGAGGAGAAAAATCAAGACTGTGGATGGGAAGCAGAATAACAGCTCTGTGTTAGACGCACTGAATTTAAGATGTTTGAGGGACATTCTCATAAATAACTGGAAGCAACTGGACAGTCAAGTCAGGAGCTCAGCAGAGGTTTGGGCCTGTTATGTACTTCTGGGCTCATCAGCATACAGGTAGAGTTAAAATCGGCAGTGAATCTGATTGTGTAAGGAGAGGTGTAGAATGAAGAGAGGCCGCTGTTTGTGGGAGGGCAGGAGGACAGAAGCTCACAAAGGCAAGGGGGAAGCCCAGGGAAAGTGTGTCCTGAGAGAAAAGGAGGAGGGGCTTCAGGTGCCTCCAGAGGCACCGTATGCCACAGAGAGGGTCAAGTGGGTTTTCAACTGTTGCTATGTGCTGCTTTGGAATAAAGACAAGTAAGCTATTATGAGTTGTTCAGGCTGGGGATACTAATCTTTAGGTCAGTTGTTGTAAAGAGGAATAAAATCCTGGGCCCCATCTCTGAGTGGCCAAATGTGCATTTGCTTGGGTGGTACATCCTACCCCTTCTCAACTCCCTGTTATGTTGCCAGGATGTGACTGAGCACAGGATGGAGATGTGCTCTTTCCCTCTCTGGCACAGGATTTCTCAACCTCAGCACCACTGACATTTTGGACCAGGTACCTCTTTGTTGTGGAGGGATGTCCTGTGCATTGATGCAGGTTTAGGAGCATCCTGGCCTTTGGCACATGCCAAAGTTCCACCACCTTCCTCCCGCCCAAGCTGTGACAACCAACAATTTTTCCAGACAATACCAAATGTCCCTAGGGGGTAATATTGCCTCAGTTGAGTGCCATTGCTCTAGATCTGCAGCAAGGAGATCAAGCTGTGTCTTTTGAAATGTTTGCCAGAGTAGGAGTACAGAACATAGAAATACATTTTAGATGAAAAGTGACCCAGCCGTAAAGTTGTCTCAGAAAAGATGTGTGTGGGGATAGAAGCCAAATAACCAAGCAATAGACAACTTAATTCTTTGAGTAAAACAGTTCTGAAGCAATGAACAAATTATCTCTAGAAGGTCAATGTAAACTGTAAAAGTCAATAATAAAAAAGATTGCACATAGTCACACATAGCATATCCCTTGTATACTAAGCATGGGCAAGCAAGAGCTCATGGCAATAACCATTTATTTTGGGCCTGTGGTGAGCAGGACCCATCTATCACTGTGATAATAGTCGTCATGGATCTTTAGGAGTTGAACCAACTCAGACTCACATAATTTGTTCTCTACCTCACCCATGCTTACCTCAAAGCAAAATGTTCAGGTGCTCTTATTTCTTAAGGCAGAAACAATATTTTTTCTCTGTTGGTTTTCTGCTTTCCAGAATCTGGGTGGTATTCATGGTTATTATCAGACTTATTTTTCCCTGTTTACTCTAATAAAATGATGGCATGGATCGATACCTTCCTGAGGATTCTCCTCTCTGAACATGCATTTGGGATTCACACTCAGGTTTCAGGAGTGGTCGTAATTCATTGGTTTATTCAGTCAGTCAACAGATAACTATCGCATATCTGCTGTGTACGAGGCCCTGTGTTACTCACTGGAGAGACTGGATGTCACTGCAGATACAATGGTTGCCCTCCATTTTGTTCACCTTGGGGAGAGAGATAATAAACAAGGGAAATATAAATAAAAAAGGTAAAATAAAGATGAACTGTGATCATTACTGTTTGGGAAATAAGCAGGACAATGTGATCAGAATTGGGATGGGTGAGACCAGACGTCTGATTTGAATAAGATGGCCCAGGCAGGTGGAGCTGAGACAGCATTTGATCTGCTGCCTAAGGATGGGATCCAGTCGTGCATTTAAAGAGCTGGAGAAAGGTAAAGCATCTTCCAAGGGAAGAACAGTCTAGTGAGTAAGGCACTAGGGCCTCTGGAAGAGAAGCCTCCAGCATAAGAGAGGGGAGCAGGTGTCAGATCACAAAGTCCTTTTTGTACTTGAATTAGAGTCTAAGTAACAAAATAAAGCCAGGGAAGGGTTAAGCTGGACATAGGAGAAGATTACGTGTCTACCATTTTGCCTACTTTGTGGGGAAAAATAAGGGTGGAAGCAGAAAGAACAATGTGTTGACCATTGGTTCAACCCAATGACAGAGGACGGCAGTATGGTTGAGGGTGGTGGGGTGGACAGAGAAATGTTAACCCATTGGAAATATGCACTTGGTACAGAACAGATGGGAAGTAAGCAGAATAATGGCCTCTGAATATGCTTGTGTCTAATCCTGTGACTATGTGACCAGAACCTGTGACTATGTGACCCTACATGGTCAAGGAGACTGTATGGATGTGATTAAGAGTGCAGACCTTGAGATGGGGATACTACCTTGGATTACCAAGTGGGTTTAATGTAATGGAGTCTTAAAAAAGCAGAGTATCTTTCCCAGATGAATCAGAGAGATGCAATAGAAAAAGAAGAGATTTGGAGCATGAGAGTGACTTGACCCACCATTGCTGGTTTTGGAGATAGGGGAAGGGAGCTGTAGGAAGGTGGTGGAAGGAAGGAAGGAAGGTGCGTGGCCTCTAGAAACTGGGAAAGCTCTCAGCTGGCAGCCACCCAGGAAAAGGGCTCTCGGTCCCACAACTGCAGGAAGACAATTCTGCCAACAACCTGACTAAGCAAGGAGATGACTCTCCCATAGAGGCTCCAAAAAGAAGCATGGTCCTGTTAGCACCTTCATTTTAGCCAAGAGAGACTTATGTCAGGCTTCTGGCCTACAAAACTGTAAGATAATAAATTTGTGCTGTTTGAGCCACAAGTTTGTGACACTTCCTTACAGCAGGAAACTAATTCATGGGACTTGGTGGTTGATTGGGTAGAGACGGTAGGAGGACAGGGTGGAATCCTGGGTTTTAGTTTGGTTATCCAGTGGGCAATGATGTCATATACAGGAAAGTCAGGGATAAGTGGACTCTGGAGGGTAGAAACCAGACTGATGTTTTGGTCATATTGAGTTTGAAATGACTGCTAGATATTTAAGTGGTGATATCCAACAGGAAATTGTTAATGAAAATCTGGGGTTCAGAGGAGAAGCCTGAGCTAAGGATGAACTTTTGGACTAGAAAGAACACATGTGGTATGGGACTTACTGAGCAGACCTAAGAAGGGAGTGTAGGTGGAGAAGCAAGAAAGACTGAAGTCAATTTCC
>NW_027402614.1:0-3289 GCF_003265705.2 Callorhinus ursinus
GAATTAAAAAAATTCATGGAAACCAATGAAAATGAAAACACAACTGTTCAAAATCTTTGGGATACAGCAAAGGCGGTCCTAAGAGGAAAGTATATAGCAATACAAGCCTTTCTCAAGAAACAAGAAAGGTCTCAAATACACAACCTAACCCTACACCTAAAGGAGCTGGAGAAAGAACAGCAAATAAAGCCTAAACCCAGCAGGAGAAGAGAAATCATAAAGATCAGAGCAGAAATCAATGAACTAGAAACCAAAAGAACAGTAGAACAGATCAACGAAACTAGGAGCTGGTTCTTTGAAAGAATTAACAAGATTGATAAACCCCTGGCCAGACTGATCAAAAAGAAAAGAGAAATGACCCAAATCAACAAAATCATGAATGAAAGAGGAGAGATCACAACCAACACCAAAGAAATACAAACAATTATAAGAACATATTATGAGCAACTCTATGCCAGCAAATTAGAGAACCTGGAAGAAATGGGTGCATTCCTAGAGATGTATCAACTACCAAAATTGAACCAGGAAGAAACAGAAAACCTGAACAGACCTATAACCACTAAGGAAATTGAAACAGTCATCAAAAATCTCCCAAGAAACAAAAGCCCAGGGCCAGACGGCTTCCCAGGGGAATTCTATCAGACATTTCAAGAAGAATTAATACCTATTCTCCTGAAACTGTTCCAAAAAATAGAAATGGAAGGGAAACTTCCAAACTCATTTTATGAGGCCAGCATTACCTTGATCCCAAAACCAGACAAAGACCCCATCAAAAAAGAGAATTACAGACCAATATCCTTGCTGAACATGGATGCAAAAATTCTCACCAAAATACTAGCCAATAGGATCCAACAGTACATTAAAAGAATTATTCACCATGACCACGTGGGATTTATTCCTGGGCTGCAAGGCTGGTTCAACATCCGCAAATCAATCAACGTGATACAATACATTAACAAAAGAAAGAGCAAGAATCATATGATCCTCTCAATAGATGCAGAAAAAGCATTTGACAAAGTACAACATCCTTTCTTGATCAAAACTCTTCAGAGTATAGGGATAGAGGGTACATACCTCAATATCATAAAAGCCATCTATGAAAAACCTACAGCGAATATCATTCTCAATGGGGAAAGACTGAGAGCTTTTCCCCTAAGGTCAGGAACGCGGCAGGGATGTCCACTCTCACCACTGCTATTCAACCTAGTATTAGAAGTCCTAGCCACAGCAATCAGACAACAAAAAGAAATCAAAGGCATCCAAATAGGCAAAGAGGAAGTCAAACTCTCACTCTTTGCAGATGATATGATACTGTATGTGGAAAACCCAAAAGACTCCACCCCAAAACTGCTAGAACTCATACAGGAATTCAGTCAAGTAGCAGGATATAAAATCAATGCACAGAAATCAGTGGCATTCCTATACACCAACAACAAGACAGAAGAGAGACAAATCAAGGAGTCGTTCCCATTTACAATTGCACCCAAAACCATTAGATACCTAGGAATAAATCTAACCAAAGAGGCAAAGGATCTGTACTCAGAAAACTATAAAATACTCATGAAAGAAATTGAAGAAGACACAAAGAAATGGAAAAACGTTCCATGCTCATGGATTGGGAGAATCAACATTGTGAAGATGTCAATGCTACCTAGAGCAATCTACACATTCAATGCAATCCCCATCAAAATACCATCCACTTTTTTCAAAGAAATGGAACAAATAATCTTAAAATTTGTATGGAACCAGAAGAGACCCAGAATAGCCAGAGGAATACTGAAAAAGAAAAGCAAAGCTGGCGGCATCACAATTCCAGACTTCCAGCTCTATTACAAAGCTGTCATCATCAAGACAGTTTGGTACTGGCACAAAAACAGACACATAGATCAATGGAACATAATCGAGAACCCAGAAATGGACCCTCAACTCTATGGTCAACTTATTTTTGACAAAGGAGGAAAGAATGTCCAATGGCAAAAAGACAGTCTCTTCAACAAATGGTGTTGGGAAAATTGGACAGCCACATGCAGAAGAATGAAACTGGACCATTTCCTTACACCACACACAAAAATAGACTCCAAATGGTTGAAAGACCTAAACGTGAGACAGGAGTCCATCCAAATCCTAAAGGAGAACACAGGTAGCAACCTTTTCGACCTTAGCCGCAGCAACTTCTTCCTAGAAACATCGCCAAAGGCACGGGAAGCCCGGGCAAAAATGAACTATTGGGATTTCATCAAGATAAAAAGCTTTTGCACAGCAAAAGAAACAGTCCACAAAACCAAAAGACAACCGACAGAATGGGAGAAAATATTTGCTTTTTTTTTTTCAGATAAAGGGCTAGTATCCAAAATCTATAAAGAACTTATCAAACTCAACACCCAAAGAACAAATAATCCAATCAAGAAATGGGCAGAAGACATGAACAGACATTTCTCCAAAGAAGACATCCAAATGGCCAACAGGCACCTGAAAAAGTGCTCAACATCGCTCGGCATCAGGGAAATCCAAATCAAAACCTCAATGAGATACCACCTCACACCCGTCAGAATGGCTAAAATTAACAAGTCAGGGAACGACAGATGTTGGCGGGGATGTGGAGAAAGGGGAACCCTTCTACACTGTTGGTGGGAATGCAAGCTGGTGCAACCACTCTGGAAAACAGTATGGAGGTTCCTCAAACAGTTGAAATTAGAGCTACCGTTCGATCCAGCAACTGCACTACTGGGTATTTACCCCAAAGATACAAATGTAGGGACCCGAAGGGGTACGTGTACCCCAATGTTTATAGCAGCAATGTCCACAATAGCCAAACTGTGGAAAGAGCCAAGATACCCATCGACAGATGAATGGATAAAGAAGAGGTGGTATATATACACAATGGAATATTATGCAGCCATCAAAAGGAATGAGATCTTGCCATTTGCAACGACGTGGATGGAACTGGAGGGTGTTATGCTGAGTTAAATAAGTCAATCAGAGAAAGACATGTATCACATGACCTCACTGATATGAGGAATTCTTAATCTCAGGAAACAAACTGAGTGTTACTGGAGTGTTTTGGGGTGGGAGGGATGGGGTGGCTGGGTGATAGACATTGGGGAGGGTATGTGCTACGGTGAGCGCTGTGAATTGTGCAAGACTGTTGAATCACAGATCTGTACTTCTGAAACAAATAACGCAACATATTTTAAGAAAAAAGAAAAAGAAGAAGATAACAGGAGAGGAAGAAAAGGGGAGTATGTCAGAGGGGGAGACGAACCATGAGAGATGATGGACTCTGAAAAAC
>NW_027402615.1:0-3289 GCF_003265705.2 Callorhinus ursinus
TTTTTTTTTTTTTTTTTAAGATTTTATGCCAGGACCACGGGGGTGGGGCGGGGGACGGCAGAGGGAGAAGGTGACTCAACATTGAGCAGGGAGCCTGGCATGGGACTCGATCTCTGGGACCCTGAGATCAAGACCTGAGACAGACGCTTAAGTGACTGAATCATCCAGGCGCCCCAGCATATCTCTTTTCACCTGAGATTGTGAATCACTGTTTGAAGAAAAAGCATGATGGTATTTTTTTTAAGATATTAAAATAGATGCTTACATCCACTGGTTCATGCACTTCCAAATTTTTTCTTTTATTTTCCTTAGATTCTTATTTCTATTTCAGATATTATATTCCTGTATCTTCCTTAGTTTTACATTCCTCACATGTACTTTCAAAGATCCTTTCCGTCATTTGTCAGAAAGAAGAGAGACCTTTTGATGAGCATGCACCTTTGTATAATTTCAAGATTTGTTGTTTAGGTTTTTAGAAACTTTTCCCGCCCATTTGAAAATATGATCCCACCTTGACAAGTTACATGAAAAGTGTAATCTCCTTGTATCAGTATGATTTCATTTCATTTTACTGTGTTTCTTCATTTGATATTTTATATTTATGTCTAAAACATGAGAATATCTCATAGGTTCACTGAATGTGGAAAACATATGAAATTTTGAAGTTGTGCATATGTGAACTCATAAATGCAGAGAGTTGCCTGTTAAATTAAGGCTATTTGCTGAGCAAGATGCAAGTGACATAAACATTTTGGGGGAAGAAATATTGTCTTCTATTCTTTTACAAACATGCTACAGTTGTTTCATTATCATATATCTGGATAGGAACAATTATTTTTTGTTTTCAATTTTTTATTTAAATTCTACTTAGTTAACATTCAGGATATGGATATGAGCAATCTTATGACAGTATCTTCTTATAATTTATTAATTTAAGAAACTAAACTTATCATTTTTTTCTCCATGATAAGAAAAATCTGCAGAAGTATCATTTCTTATGACACAATTCTTTGTTTTTTAAAATTCTATTTAATTATTTGTGAGAGGAAGAGAGATCATGAATGGAAGGGGCGAGGCCGAGTGTGAAGATGAGTTCCTGCTGAGATGGAGCCCGATGCCGGGCTCGATCCCAGGGCCCTGAGAAATGACCTGAGCCGAAGGCAGCTGCTTAACCCACTGAGACACCCGGGTGCCCCTTTATGACGTTATTCTTAATATGACATCTCTTATAATTGAAGATTTCCTCATTGATGGGCTACATCTGTTTTACCATCAATAACCGAGAAGAAGCATTTTCTCTGAATATTCTTTTTTAAAATTATTTTAAATTATTTTTTTATTTTAATTCAATTAGCCAAAGGAATAGCCATCAGTTAAACTAAGGATTAGCCATCATTAGTTTCAGAGGTAGAGTTCAGTGATTCTTCAGTTGCATATAACACCCAGTGCTCATCCCATCATGTGCCCTCCTTAATACCCATCACCCAGTTAACCCCTGCGCCTCACCCACCTCCCCTCCAGCAACCTTCAGTTTGTTTCCTATGGTTAAGAGTCTCTTAGGGTTTGTCTCCCTCGTTGTTTTCATCTTTTTTTTAAATTTTGTATTGTTATGTTAATCACCATACATTACATCATTAGTTTTACGTGTAGTGTTCCATGATTCATTGTTTGTGCATAACACCTAGTGCTCCACGCAGAATGTGCCCTCTTTAATACCCATCACCAGGCTAGCCCATCCCCCCACCCGCCTCCCCTCTAGGACCCTCAGTCGTTTTTCAGAGTCCATGGTCTCTCATGGTTTGTCTCCCCCTCCGACTTACTCCCCTTTATTCTTCCCCTCCTGCTATCTTCTTCTTTTTCTTTTTTCTTAATGTATGTTGCATTATTTGTTTCCGAAGTACAGATCTGTGATTCAACCGTCTTGCACAATTCACAGAGCTCACCATAGCACATACCCTCCCCAATGCCTATCACCCAGCCACCCCATCCCTCCCACCCGCCACCACTCCAGCAACACTCAGTTTCTTTCCTGAGATTACGAATTCCTCATATCAGTGAGGTCATATGCTATGTCTTTCTCTGATTGACTTATGTCACTCAGCATAACACCCCCTGTTGCATCGACGTCGTTGCAAATGGCAAGATCTCATTCCTTTGGATGGCTGCATAATATTCCATTGTGTATAATACCACCTCTTCTTTATCCATTCATCTGTCGATGGACATCTTGGCTCTTTCCACAGTTTGGCTATTGTGGACATTGCTGCCATAAACATCGGGGTACGTGTACCCCTTCGGATCCCTACATCTGGATCTTTGTGGTAAATACCCAGTAGTGCAATTGCTGGATCGTATGGTAGCTCTGTTTTCAACTGTTTGAGGAACCTCCATACTGTTTTCCAGAGGGTTTGCACCAGCTTGCATTCCCACCAACAGTGTAGGAGGGTTCCCCTTTCTCCGCAATCCCGCCAACATCTGTTGTTTCCTGACTAGATAATTTTAGCCACTCTGACTGGTGTGAGGTGGTATCTCATCGAGGGTTTGATTTGGATTTCCCTGATGCCAAGCGATGTTGAGCACTTTCTCATGTGTCTGTTGGCCATTTGGATGTCTTCTTTGGACAAATGTCTGTTCATGATTTACACTACACATCTGATTGCCACTGCCCCTGGGCCTCCATTCTTGTTCTGCGCTGCAGGTGTTGAAGGCGTTTATTGTCCTGACGGTGGAATTCGTGTCCCATGTCAGGGACCAGCTCATGGAGGAGCTGCAGCAGCATGTGAAGTCAGTGACAGCCCCGCATAAGTACCCCAGGAAGGTGAGAGAGGGCAGAGGGATGGCATTTGGTCCCCTCCAGTGGGCCGTGGGCTCTGCTGCCCCAAATCTCATAGGGTGGCTGGGGTGGAGCTTATGTAGCCCATGGAGGGAGCATTTTTCTCTACTGAAGAAGCATTCAACTTAGGGATTTGGGGGGCTCCAATTCCATCAGCGGGAACCTCTATCCTGTGTCAGAAAACGAAAAGGGATCCATGGCTCACAAATCAACCTACAGAAAAAAAATCAGATAAGTGTCTAGAAATATCCAGAAAGTCTATTTGTAATCTTTCTTTCCTTTTTTAAAAGATACATTTATTTATTTTTGAGAGGGAGAGAGTGAGAGGAGAAGGATAAAGTGGGAGGGAGAGAGCGAATCTCAGGTAAGACTCTCTATGGAGCATGGACCCTAACGCAGGGCTTGATCTCATGACCCTGAGATCAACTTGAACCAAAATCAAGAGTCGGACGCTTA
>NW_027402616.1:0-3289 GCF_003265705.2 Callorhinus ursinus
CCTCCAAGATCCTGCTGTGTCCAGAAACATGTGTCTGGTAAGTGGGGTCTGAGCAGGTAGCCACTAGAGGTTAGCAGCTCTGGGATCACACTGTGATCCACTTCCCCATCAAATCCAAGTGACCCGGACTGCAGCAGCCTCCCCACTGGCTCCTGAAAGCAGCAGCCCTCCTATAAGTTCAGACACCATCCATCTTAGAGATACTAACCTCTCTCATCCCAAGTCCCCCTCATTTTGACCTTCCCTAAAAGACAGCTTTTTCATGGCTCTAATCAGCTTACGCCCTGGTGCTATGAGCAGAGTGCCTTGAGCTCCCCCAAGGAACCATGGCTCTAGGCTCTCTTCCACCTCCCCTACAGCCACAGGGAGACACAAGCTCATTGATATCCACGAGGCACTTGAGCTCCCACATCCTACCTTGAGGTAAGGGGACAAACTCTAGGGAGAAGACAAACCTGGAACCTTACTCTCCTCCTTCCTTCTGTCCAATGCATGGCAGAATCTCAGGTCTGCATATTAGAGGTAGACACCTTCCTCCATATCCACAGACACCCGAGTATTCCATATGCACCTGTTCCTGTCTCCTTCTCTTCTTTACTCTGTCCATCCACCCCTCCACATGGAGCAGCAAGTAGTAATCTGTGTCTCCCCCAACTTCTGCAGTGCTTCTGTGGCTCAGACAGACAGCCCACACTCCAGGCTCCTTACTCCAGTCTATACCTACCTCACCCACAGGAGGAAATCATCCAGAGGCAGGGAATGGTCCCCTGCTTCTGGCCGCCCTCCAGCCTGGTTCCCTCATCTTGTCACATTTACTCTTCAGAGGTCTGCATCACACAGGGACATGCAGTCAGGAAGTAGTTCTGCTGACCAGAGTTTGGAAACATTATGCCAGGGCCCAAACACAAATTTGCCACATCATGTGTGATGGGGCTAGGGACAAAAATCATTTTTGCAGAAATACCTACATATGTACATTACAGCTTATTTTTTCTTTCCTTCAGAATGTGGATGACCTCAGCAGCTGACCTTGATTTCCAGAAACCAGGATGTCTAAAAGTGTTGATGGGGATAGGAAGGATGTGTTCAGGGTCAGCTCTGCATAATTCACTTACAGTTTCTCAGAGCTGTGGAGGCCACTGCTCACCAACTGGAGAATGTGATGACTTAAAAGGCACAGTAGTGAGAATAATCCAGGCTATACATCACAGGCACACGGGCTGTTGCCTGTACTTATTCTGCACCCCACAACTTGATTTGTTTATTTATGGTCTCCACCACTCCTTCCAGGATGGAGCACCTCTCCTTCATCTGGAGGACCTTTGCCAATGAGTCCTCTGTATTCAGGGCCTGGGGTCTCTTCTAGAATTCCCTCCAGTCCCCATCTCGTCTCCTGATATGAGTTCTGTTTCAACCCCCCACCTCATCTCCTGCTATGAGTTCTATTTCAATCTCTCCAAACTTTTGGTTTGACTCCACTTTTTGGCTTGGTATCCTTTCCTCTTGAGGGATATTCCCAAAAAGACGAGGGCTACCCAGGTGACAAGCCACAATGACCTTAAGCTGAAGTCTATCCCAGGGAACTGGTGACTCACTTGTCCTGGGGTCGCCTTAGTTAAAGGGCTTCCAGTCAGTTTAGTGTTCTAGGGACTTCTTGGCCCAGTACAGAGCTGAGATGGAGAAGTCGTGACCACAGGGCTCCCAGTCAACCTCTGTCCTGGGGACCCAATTGCCCTGTGCTCTATGGGGTGGAGGGTTTTGGGTCAGAGGTCTCCTGCTCAGGCTGATGTCCGAGAGACTCGGCACAGTGTCAAGTTGAATCAGAAGGCTTGGCGACCCAGATCTCCCAGTGGGCCTGGTGTTCTTGCGACTCAGTTGCCAGCTGTCTCCTCAGTTGAAGGGCCCCACTTGGAGGGAATCCAGTCATCCTGTTGTCCAAGTGAGTCCTTTGCCCACTGCCAACCTGAGTTGGAGTGTCTGAAGGTTCCTGTTTGTCCCAGTGTTGTGAGGACTCAACTGCCCTCTGCTTTCTTGGGCTGAAGAGCTCCCAGAGAGAGGACTCCCACTCAGCCCAGTGTCCAGGGCACTCCTTTGCCCAGTGTACAACTAGCTTGGTGGTGTCATAGTCTCAGGGCATCTATTGGGCCTGGTGTTCTGGGGAATTCGTTGCCGTTTTCTCAACAGCAGTAGAAGATTCCCCTTCTTTGTCCTACGTTCCAGGTAGCTCCTTTCTCTGGTGCTGAGTTGGGTAGGGGGGCTTTTGGACTTAAGGCTCCTGCTGGGTCCACTGTCTAGATAATATATTTGTCCACCTCCAGGTCTGGTTGGAGGGGTTTTGGTCAGAGGGCTCCACAAAATCCTGTGTTTGAGAACCTGATTGCCTTATGCTTTTCTGGGTTGGATAGCTTTTCTTCTGAGGGCTCCTTTGCAGTCTAGAGTCCAGGTGATTCATTTGCCCGTGCCAGACTGTGTTGGAGAGCTGCTAGCCTAAGTGCTCTTGGTGTTCTGGGGACCTGATTACCCTGAGCTTGGCAGGGATGGTGTCCTCATGATCTCAGGGTGCTTGTGTTCAGCCCGGTGTCCAAGCGATTCTTGTGGCCAGTGCTTGGATATGTTGGAAGGCTCCTCTTCAGAGGACTCTCCCTCAGCCTGGTGTCACTGGTCCTCATTTGGGCAGTGCAGAGCTCGGTTGGAGGTTTCATATTCTTGAGACTCCCAGGAGGCCTGATTTTCTGAGGATTCAATTGCGCTGTTCTTTGTTGCATTGGTGGGCATGCACTTGGCCCAGGGTCTTGGTGATTCCTTTGCCTTGTACAAAGCTGAGATGGAGGGCCCATGGTCCTAAGGTTCCTGGTCACCCTTCTGTGCAGATGACTTGATTGCCTTGTGCCAAGCTTGGTCGGAGGGGATTTGGTCCTGGCAACTCTGGTTTTCTGGGGACTTGACTGCCCTATGTCTCTCCCACAAGTAGACAACAAAAAGAAATAAAAGGTATCTAGGAGGCCCTCCATGGGAGAGTCTGAGCTAACATCATCTTGTGCCTGATCTTTGTTGACTGCCTGTCTCCCCAGGCAGCGCCGGCTTTGCGTTATTTCCGTTTTCCCATGCATCATAATGCAGGGCATAAAGTAGGCGCTCAACAAATATTTGTCACATGGTGGTCACTCTTCCCTCTCATAAAGGACATTTTTATTCCCCTTCCCAGCCCAGCCTTCTGTGGGCCACACAGATGCAGTATCTGACTTGTGGGATGCCTGTCTATGGCTTCCCACCTGACCCAAGCTAAGAG
>NW_027402617.1:0-3289 GCF_003265705.2 Callorhinus ursinus
CCTAAAAGTAACATAGACCAGAAAGGAACACAGACAATATACAGTAACAGTCACCTTACAGGCAATACAATGGCACTAAATTCATATCTTTCAGTAGTTACCCTGAATGTAAATGGGCTAAATGCCTCAATCAAAAGACATGGGGTATCAGATTGGATAAAAAAACAAGACCCGTGGGTACGCTGTCTGCAAGAGACTCATTTTAGACCCAAAGACACCTCCAGGTTTAAAGTGAGGGGGTGGAAAACCATTTACCATGCTAATGGACATCAAAAGAAAGCTGGGGTGGCAATCCTTATATCAGACAAATTAGATTTTAAACCAAAGACTATAATAAGATATGAGGAAGGACACTACATCATATTTAAAGGGTCTATCCAGCAAGAAGATCTAACAATTTTAAATATCTATACCCCAACATGGGAGCAGCCAATTATATAAGCCAATTAATAACAAAAGCAAAAAAACACATCAATAATGATTCAATAATAGTAGGGAACTTTAACACCCCCCCCCCCACTGAAATGGACAGATCATCTAAGCAAAAGATCAAGAGGGAAATAAAGGCTTTAAACGACACACTGGACCAGATGGACTTTGCAGATATATGCAGAATGCTTCATCCCAAAGCAACAGAATACACATTCTTAAGTGCACATGGAACATTCTCCAGAATAGATCACATACTGGGTCACAAATCAGGTCTCAACCAGTACCGAAAGATTGGGATCACTCCCTGAAAGTTTTCAGACCACAATGCTTTGAAACTAGAACTCAATCACAAGAGGAAAGTCGGAAAGAACTCAAATACATGGAGGCTAAAGAGCATCCTAAAGAATGAATGGGTCAACCTGGAAATTAAAGAAGAATTAAAAACCTTCATGGAAACCAATGAAAATGAAAACACAACTGTTCAAAATCTTTGGGATGCAGCAAAGGTGGTCCTAAGAGGAAAGTATATAGCAATACAAGCCTTTCTCAAGGAACAAGAAAGGTCTCAAATACACAACCTAAGCTTACACCTAAAGGAGCTGGAGAAAGAACAGCAAATAAAGCCTAAACCCAGCAGGAGAAGAGATTTAATAAAGATTAGAGCAGAAATCAATGAAATAGAAACCAAAAGAACAATAGAACAGATCAACAGTACTAGGATCTGGTTCTTTGAAAGAATAAATAAGATTGATAACCCCCTGGCCAGACTTAAAAAGAAAAGAGAAACAACCCAAATAAATAAAGTCATGAATGAAAGAGGAGAGATCACAACCAACACCAAAGAAATACAAACAATTATAAGAACATATTATGAGCAACTATATGCCAGTAAATTAGATAATCTGGAAGAAATATATGCATTCCTAGAGATGTATAAACTACCAAAACTGAACCAGGAAGAAAAAGAAAACCTGAAGAGACCCACTAAGGAAATTGAAGCAGTAATCAAAAGTCTCCCAACAAGAGCCCAGGGCCTGATGGCTTCCCAGGGGAATTCTACCAAACATCTAAAGAAGAATTAATACCTATTCTTCTGAAGCTGTTTCAAAGAAGAGAAATGGAAGGAAAACTTCCAAAGTCTTTCTATGAGGCCAGCATTACCTTGATCCCAAAACCAGACAAAGACCCCATCAAAACGGAGAACTACAGACCAATATCCCTGATGAACATGGATGCAAAAATTCTCACCAAAATACTAGCCAATAGGTTCCAACAGTACATTAAAAGGATTATTCACCACAACCAAGTGGGATTTATTCTTGGGCTGCAAGGTTGATTCAACATCTGCAAATCAATGTGATACAATACATTAATAAAAGAAAGAACAAGAAGTATATGATCCTCTCAATAGGTGCAGAAAAAGCATTTGACAAAGTACAGCATCCTTTCTTGATTAAAACTCTTCACAGTGTAGGGATGGAGAGTACATACCTCAATATCATAAAAGCCATCTAAGAAAAACCCACAGCGAATATCATACTCAGTGGGGAAAAACTGAGAGCTTTTCCCATAAGGTCAGGAACACTACAGGCAGGGATGTCCACTACAAGCAGGTGTGTCCACTATCACCACTGCTGGTCAGCATAGTACTAGAAGTCCTAACCTCAGCAATCGGACAATAAAAAGAAATAAAAGGCATCCATATCGGCAAAGAAGAAGTCAAACTCTCACTTTTTGCAGATGATATGATACTTTATGTGGAAAACCCAAAAGACTGCTAGAACTCATACAGGAATTCAGTAAAGTGGCAGGATATAAAATCACAGAAATCGGTTGCATTTCTATACACCAACAACAAGACCGAGGAAAGAGAAATTAAGGTGTCGATCCCATTTACAACTGCACCCAAAACCATAAGATACCTAGTAATAAACCTAACCAAAGAGGCAAAGGATCTGTACTCAGAAAACTATAGAATACTCATGAAAGAAATTGAGGAAGACACAAAGAAATGGAAAAACGTTCCATGCTCATGGATTGGAAGAACAAATACTGTGAAAATGTCTATGCTACCTAGAGAAATATACACATTAATGCAATCCCTATCAAAATACCATCCACTTTTTCCAAAGAAATGGAACAAATAATCCTAAAGTTTGTATGGAACCAGAAAAGACCCTGAATAGCCAGAGGAATGTTGAAAAAGAAAAGCAAAGCTGGCGGCATCACAATTCTGGACTTCAAGCTCTATTACAAAGTTGTCATCATCAAGACAGTATGGTACTGGCACAAAAACAGACACATAGATCAATGGAACAAAATAGAGAGCCCAGAAATGGACCCTCAACTCTATGGTCAACTCATCTTTGACAAAGCAGGAAAGAATGTCCAATGGCAAAAAGACAGTCTCTTCAACAAATGGTGTTGGGAAAATTGGACAGCCACATGCAGAAGAATGAAACTGGACCATTTCCTTACACCACACACAAAAATAGACTCAAAATGGATGAAAGACCTAAATGTGAGACAGGAATCCATCAAAATCCTAGAGGAGAACACAGGCAGCAACCTCTTCGATCTCAGCTGTAGCAGTTTCTTCCTAGAACCATCGCCGAACGCAAGGGAAGCAAGGGCAAAAATGAACTATTGGGACCTCATCAGGATAAAAAGCTTTTGTACAGCAAAGGAAACAGTCGACAAAACCAAAAAGACAACTGACAGAATGGGAGAAGATATTTGCAAATGACATATCAGATAAAGGGCTAGTATCCAAAATCTATAAAGAACTTATCAAACTCAACACCCAAAGAACAAATAATCCAATCAGGAAATGGGCAAAAGACATGAACAGACATTT
>NW_027402618.1:0-3288 GCF_003265705.2 Callorhinus ursinus
CAACTTGGTAAAGGAGAACCTCTCTTGAACTAGCTCTGGTTCTTTCAATGTCTTTGACAATATTTTTGTTCTCTGGCAACAGATATGCTCTCTGCTTATCTTGGACTTCCCTACTCCCGTGCATTCAATCATATATTAAGTGATTAATTGCATTAGAGAACGATATCTAGGTGGTAACAATATATGCCACATTATTTTATATGAGCATTGTTTGTGGGTGACAGTGCTTATAGATGACTGTAATAAAGGTGCTAGAAAGATATATCTGTTTTAAAGGTCATATATTTGCTTTGATTTACTAAGTACAACATAACCCTTAATTATTAAATACATGCTTATCAGATATTGACAAAAATATTTTCAATCTACTTTCTTTGATTTCTCCTTTCTCTGATATATGACATTTTTTACACATTTTAATAGGCCATGTTATATAACATCAAACAAAATATGTCCCCAAATTATAATATTCTATAGCCTCTCTGTAATTTTTTTTTTTTTAAGTGGGCTCCACACCTAGCATGGAGCCCAACTCAGGGCTTTAACTCATGACCCTGATATCAAGAACCGAGCTGAGATCAAGAATTAGATGCTTAACTGGTTGAGCCACCCAGGCACCCCAAGCCTCTCTGTAATTTAAGTGAACTCCCTTTACTTTTGTTTCCTTTCTTTTATTACCAATTGTCATCAAATATCTCATTGGACATCTTTCTGTCATCCTTTATTGACATCAGTTGAGAGAGTTGAAAGAATTAGGACTGCTCATCTTTAAAAAGCTTTAAGCTCTTATTCTAGAAAGAGTAACACCATGAAAATATTCATGTTTTAGGCTCAAATAGAAAACATGCCTTCCATCTTTTTGACTGAATTGACTTTCATCCAATAGGATAACGAAGAATTTTTGCATAAAATAACACTAAAATAATAGAAACAGCAAAGAATTTCTTTTGGAGATTTTTTTATTTGAAACAGTTTTTCTAATTATAAAAAGAAACATTTTATACATGGTTAAAGATGCTTAGCAGTTTGTATCACATCATAAATGAGCTAAAAGCAAAAGAGAATTAACTTTATCCTGTCATACGACTGTAGGGAAAGAGGTTCATGGAGGTTCAAGAGGGAAAGAGGTATGTGAAATGCCCATTATTTTTGTTCCTTTCCATAACTTAGGCTTCACTTGTATACAAGATCTATGAATATTGTTCCAGCTTTGTGCAACCTCAATGATCTTGCCTTAAAATGTGGGGCGAAGTCATCAGCCTATACAGCTTGGGGAAGAGGCAAAGCAAAGCACGGCTTAGAAATTAGCACCTTTGTAAAATATCCAAAAAAAATCACTCACAACTGACACAATTAAAGAATGCAAAGTTTAAGTAATATAACAAAAATCCAAATCATACTTTAAAAATATTTGAACACATCAGTTGATAATTTAAGTGAAGCTGGTGAACCCTCTATCTAGACTTTTAAAACATTCAATGGAGGGGCGCCTGCGTGGCTCAGTTGGTTAAGCGACTGCCTTTGGCTCAGGTCACGATCCCGGAGTCCTGGGATCGAGTCCCACATCAGGTTCCTGGCTCAGCGGGGAGCCTGTTTCTCCCTCTGACCCTCTCCCCTCTCATGCTGTTTCTCTCTCTCTCAAATAAATAAAATCTTAAAAAAAATAAAAATAAAAAATTCAATGGAAATTAATGATATGGAAAGTGTAAAAGAAGAGTCTGTTTTTTGATATTTGACTGCTAACAGATTTTAAGCCTCACCCCACCTTCTTCCCCTTCTGCTCCATATTTAGGTAAGTTTAAAAAGCCTGGATATCCACTCTTTTAGTGCCAGTGGGCACGAAACCTTGCTGCACATTGGAAACCTCACCTCGACCCCACCACTAGCACCATAAAAACTCCACCAGCCTTTCCTTGCTTTTTCAAGCCATTTTTGGACCTGCTTGAGAGGCCCAATCTGTATCTTCCCAAAATAGTCATTATATAAGCAGTAAACATTTTCATACCTCTTGCTATTGTGGTATTATTAGTCTCAGTATCTCAACCAAATTTTGGGTGGAGGTCCATTCTGTTTACATAGGATGACTTAGTAGTAGAAAGCACATTTGTCAGAGAGATTCTTATGGCTATAGGAGTTGGGCTCTAATAAAATAAAATAATTATAAATTACTCAATCAAATTGCTTAATGGAAACCATGGGATATGTTGGGAATCTAGATTGAGAGACATCCCTTTTTCAAGAATCCCTTTCTTAAAAATAGATTAATAATTATGGGTACACAACAAGGATCATTGGCTAACTTAAAGCTAATTATTTCAGGACACCTGGGTAGCTCAGTTGGTTAAAGGTCTGACTTTCGGTTTCACCTAAGGTCGTGATCTCAGGGCTCCATGCTCAGCGCAGAGTCTGTTTGAGATTCTCTCCCTTTCTCTCTCCCTGCCTCTCTGCCCCTCTGCCCAGTCGTGTGCAAGTGCTCTCTCTCTCTAAAATAAATAAATAAAATCTTTAAAAAATCTAATCATCTGTTTTTTTTTTTCTTCTCACACCAATCAGAATGGCTAAAATTAACAAGTCAGGAAATGACAGATGTTGCCGGGGATATGGAGAAAGGGGAACCCTCCTACACTGTTGGTGGGAATGCAAGCTGGTGCAACCACTCTGGAAAACAGTATGGAGGTTCCTCAAAAAGTTGAAAATAGAGCTACCATATGATCCAGCAATTGCACTACTGGGTATTTACCCCAAAGATGCAAATGTGGGGATCCGAAGGGGTACATGCACCCTGATGTTTATAGCAACAATGTCCACAATAGCCAAACTGTGGAAAGAGCCAAGATGTCCATTGACAGATGAATGGATAAAGAAGAAATGGTATATTTATATATATGAATATATACAATGGAATATTATGCAGCCATCAAAAGGAATGAGATCTTGCCATTTGCAATGACGTGGATGGAACTGGAGGGTGTTATGCTGAGTGAAATAAGTCAATCAGAGAAAGACATGTATCATATGACCTCACTGATATGAAGAACTCTTAATCTCAGGAAACAAACTGAGGGTTGCTGGAGTGCTGGGGGGTGGGAGGGATGGGGTGGCTGGGTGATAGACATTGGGGAGGGTATGTGCTATGGTGAGCGCTGTGAATTGTGCAAGACTGTTGAATCACAGATCTGTACCTCTGAAACAAATAATACATCATATGTTAAAAAAAGAAGATAGCAGGAGGGGAAGATTTGGGGGGGAATCGGAGGGGGAGATGAACCATTAGAGACGATGGACTCT
>NW_027402619.1:0-3288 GCF_003265705.2 Callorhinus ursinus
CAGGGGCAGAGTCATGGGTAAGGGAAGGGGCAGGAGCCGGTCAGGATCTGGGTCCGAGGCAGGGCCTGGGGTGGGGTGGGGGAAGGCGAGTGGCAGGAACTGTAACAGGGCTAGGGGCAGGGGCTGGCGCAGGAGCAGGTGCCAGTTCTTCCTGGACAGCGCCAGGCTCTCCGTGGTCTTGTGCCGGGTCACCTGCCGGCTCCTGGTCCCCTCCTGAAGTCACTGCAGGCACCAGCCCTCCCTCCAGATACGGCTCTAGCTCCTCAGCTTGTGGAGCAGCTGTGAGAGGAGAAAAGCTCACCTCTATCCCTGCTCTCTGTGGGCCTTTGCAGAGACGGAGCCCAGCCAAGGGTCTCCCAGAGAAGCCACAGCCGGGAAGGAACCTTCCCGGGGACGTCTCCCCAACTGCAGTCCACCCGCTGTGTGCTCTGTGCCCAGTCATTGCTCCTGGTCCCACACCAGCCTCTGGGGCCTCCTCCCTGTGGGGCCATCACTGACTTCTCCCCACACACCACAAACACCCAGCCCCAGCCTTCTCACACTCAGCCTCAGCCTCCGTGGGCTCCGGCTACTGAACCACTGTCTGGTGGACATTCACCTGGAACAGTGGTCTGGGTGGTGAAGGAGGTCTTCCCCTACAATCCCCAGCATCTTCTTCTGGGGACCCCTGTGGGGTAACCCCCTCTGTTGAGGAGATGGAGGGCATGTCCTGCAGCCTCCTCTCCATGTCCTCTGTGGCCTTCTGCAAAGACAGGGACCGGTAGCCGGCCCCGGGGCATCACAGACCTGCCCGGCCATCCGCACTGTCCTCCTGCCCAGTCCCCCTGCTGCTCCCAGATCAGACACAGACCTGTGCATCCACAGCCCTGCATCCGGGATGCAGTGACCCATCCTTGCATGGCTATCCGGATAACCCTCGGGCAGAAGGGGCAGCGCCCGCACACCCCATCCCACACAGCCAGCCTTGACCTTGAACATGACCTGCCCACTGGGTATCTGACCCCTCATCTTCCTGCTCCAGCCCGGGGTGGCCCCACCCCCATGGCACCACTTTACACACACAGTCACACACACACACACACACTCACACACAGACACACACCCCCATCCACACACGTGCAGCCATACACACACTCACACACAGACACACGCACGCACACACAGACACACACACACACACACACAGGGAGGGCACCTGGGGCTACACAGGTCATCAGAGCGAGTGGGGCTGGGTGGCCGGCTCTGGGCCTCATGGTGTCACCTTTCTGTCCTTCCAGCCAAATGGCCAGAGGTGGTGGGGAGCCCTGACATGAAATCCCCAGCGGGGGACAGCGTCTGCAGGGAGCGCTTTCTTCTGCCTGCGGCCTCCGCACCTCAGAAAGCAACATGCAAACATCTTGGTTTGAAGATCTCCGATGAAATGAGCTGGGCAGGGGGCTGTCTGTGGAATGTGGGTGCCTGGTTACCAGGGTTCCAAATTCTGTTGGGCTCTGTTGTCAGGGAAGTGAGGTCACCACTGCCTGGGGTCCCGTTACCCAACTTCATCCTCAAACAAGAGCCCCCCGAGTGTCCCCCTCCCCCGGCTGCTCACTGCTCACCCTCCCCCCATGCCCCATCCAAACAGTGACACCCACACAGCCCACCCACAGCCCCCGGGAAGCCTGGGTGCAGCTGGTGTCTCTGCTGTGATGGCACAGAGTTGGGTTCAGATCTGGTTCCTGTGCGTGCCCAGAGCTGTGAACCTGGACAGACCCTGTGCTTCTCAGGACCTCCCCAGGGTCCCCATGTGCACATCGGGGTATCCTGGTTTCTACTTCTAGTTACACCATTGGGGTAGGACCCCTACACATGTTCCATACCTGCCTTCACAGGAGGCTGGTGCATACTTGGCAATGCAGGGATGAGCCAGGAGCTGGGCTTGGCATGGAACACAGCTCAGAGGGGCTTGGGTCTGCTCTGGGGTCCAGGCAAAGCCACCCCCCACCTGGTTGTGTCCCAGCCCCCGTGGGAAGGTAATAATGAACGGATTCTGACCTTTTCCTCTCACAACACAGACTTCCAGGGGCTCCCATTAGGGTTAGGGTCAGGTCTCAGGACCTCGTCTGTGCCCGTGTGCTGAGCAGTCCCCACAGTGGCCCCTGGCACCCCTGAATCATGGTCACACATCCCTGTGCAATCCCCTCCCCTCCAGGGTGGATGGCCTATGGGACGGCGCTCTCAGGAATGGAATGGCACAAAATGCCAGCATGTCATTTCCAAGCTGATGGAGGAAAGTCTATGACTTCTCCTGGTTCCCTCTGTCCTGTGTTCATTCTCTGTCTCCTTCTCTGTCTCTGTGTCTGTGTCTCTCACAGGAGCAGGATCTGTGGGTTCCATGGGCGATGTGAGAAACCTCAGAAGCCTCCCTTGTCCCTGTTTCCCTGTCCGGTCCTGGTGCTCCATTCCTCCCTAAGGCCTCCTCACCGTGACCAGAGGAGTGATTCTGGATACTCTTCCAAATGGGGACCCTGAGGCTGCAACAAGGAGGGCCCCGACCTTGGTCTCCAGAGTGGTGGCCCAGGGCTCTGCCACATTCTGCGTACCCAGGTCCTCAGCCCCCCAAGCCCCCAGTGTGTCCTCTGCTGAGAAGGACCTCGAGGGGTTAGAAAGCATTTTCCCAGCACTGGGAGCACAGTGGGTCAGGGATGGAGATCCAAGGACAACAGGCTCTTTCTACAAGCCTGTATGACCCTTGGGACACTGCATCTCTGCAGCCCAAGTGACAGAGAGTAAGCTGAGGCCTTTTGCACTGTAGCCCCACTGGACTTGGGAGTGGATATCTCTTCCTACTCCCAAGTGCCCAGGGTGGTGATGGACACCGAACCAGAACCGTCGGGATGCCAAGGTCATGTCCCCACATGGGACGGGGTGGGTAGCTATCCCTGAGGATCTGAGGGGCTCTCACCCCAAAGCGAACCTCATGGGAGGGTTGGGGCTGGCCTAGGACTGGAAAGCAGCCCTGCTCCTTGGGCTATGCACCCTTCATTTGTCTTGGGCCAGTCCCTGCCTCGCTTGACCCAGGTTCCCACCTGTCCCTGAGGGTTGGACATGGAAACGCTTGAACGTGGCTGCTTCTCTAGGGGTAGGTTAGGGACAGGTGCACCAGGCACACAGGCCTCCCCAACGAGAGGGCCAGCCATGTTTATCATGGCCAGGTGTGCAAAGGGGACCTGCACAGAGCATCTGTACCGTGACCCGGATGTACACGAGACCCATGGCTCTGCACCTGACGGGTCCCCCATGTTCCCT
>NW_027402620.1:0-3287 GCF_003265705.2 Callorhinus ursinus
CTGATCTATGCACTAGCCTGATCATATTTTTTCATATTCTGTTTTTTTTTTGTTTTGTTTTGTTCTGTTTTTGTTTGTTTTTATCTTTTTCTTTTTCTTTTTTTTTTTTCTTCTCTTTCTTTTTTTCTTTCTTTCCCTTTCTTTTCCCCTGGTTTCAGGTCTTTTCTGATTTGTATAGAGTATACTTGCTGGGGCCATTGTTACCCTGTTAGCATTTTGTTCTCTCATTCATCTATTCTCCTTTGGACAAAATGACAAGACGAAAAAATCTCCTCATCAAAAAGAACAAGAGGTAGTACCATCTACCAGGGACCTACTCAATACGGACATTAGTATGATGTCGGACCTAGAGTTCAGAATCATGACTTTAAAGATACTAGCTGGGCTTGAAAAAGGAATGGAAGTTATTAGAGAAACCCTTTCTGGAGAAATAAAAGAACTAAAATCTAACCAAGTTGAAATCAAAAAGGCTATTAATGAGGTGCAATCAAAAATGGGGGCACTAACTGCTAGGATAAATGAGGCAGAAGAGAGAATCCGCGATATAGAAGACCAAATGATGGAAAATAAAGAGGCTGAGAAAAAGAGAGAGAAACAACTACAGGATCACGAGGGCAGAATTCTAGAGATAAACAATATGGTAAGATGAAAGAACATTAGAATAATTGGGATCCCAGAAGAAGAAGAAAGAGAGAGAGGGGCAGAAGGTATATTGGAGCAAATAATAGCAGAGAACTTCCCTAATGTGGGGAAGGAAACAGGCATCAAAATCCAGGAGGCACAGAGAACCCCTCTCAAAATCAATAAAAATAGGTCAACACTCCGACATCTAATAGTAAAACTTACGAGTCTCAGAGACAAAGAGCAAATCCTGAAAGCAGCTCGGGAGAAGAGATATGTAACCTAAAATGGTAGAAACATTAGATTGGCAACAGACCTATCCACAGAGACCTGGCAGGACAGAAAGGACTGGCATGATATCTTCAGAGCACTAAACAAGAACAATATGCAGCCAAGAATACTGTATCCAGCTAGGCTGTCATTGAAAATAGAAGGAGAGAGAAAAAGCTTCCAGGACAAACAAAAACTAAAGGAATTTGCAAACACAAAACCAGCCCTACAAGAAATACTGAAAGCGGTCCTCTAAGCAAAGAGAGAGCCTAAAAGCAGCATAGATCAGAAAGGAACACAGACAATATACAATAACAGTCACCTTACAGGCAATGCAATGGCACTAAATTCATATCTTTCAATAGTTACCCTGAATGTAAATAGGCTAAAGGTCCCAATCAAAAGACACAGGCTATCAGATTGGATTAAAAAACAAGACCCATTGATATGCTGTCTGCAAGAGACTCATTTTAGACCCAAAGACACCTCCAGATTGAAAGTGAGGGGGTGGAAAACCATTTACCATGCTAATGGACACCAAAAGAAAGCTGGGGTGACAATCCTTATATCAGACAAATTAGATTTTAAAACAAAGACTGTAATAAGAGATGAAGAAGGACACTATATCCTACTTAAAGAGTCTATCCAACAAGAAGATCTAACAATTGTAAATATCTATGCCTCTAACATGGGAGAAGCCAATTATATAAGGCAATTCATAACAAAAGCAAAGAAACACATTGACAACAATACAATAATAGTGGGGGACTTTAACACCCCCCTGACTGAAATGGACAGATCATCTAAGCAAAAGATCAACAAGGAAATAAAGACTTTAATGGACCAAATGGACTTCACAGACATATTCAGAACATTCCATCCCAAGGCAACGGAATACACATTCTTCTCTAGTGCCCATGGAACATTCTCCAGAATTGATCACATCCTAGGTCACAAATCAGGTCTCAACCGGTACCAAAAGATTGGGATTATTCCCTGCATATTTTCAGACCACAATGCTTTGAATCTAGAACTCAATCACAAGATGAAAGTCAGAAAGAACTCAAATACATGGAGGCTAAAGAGCATCCTACTAAAGAATGAATGGGTCAACCAGGAAATTAAAGAAGAATTAAAAAAAAATCATGGAAACCAATGAAAATGAAAACACAACTGTTCAAAATCTTTGGGATACAGCAAAGGCAGTCCTAAGAGGAAAGGATATAGCAATACAAGCCTTTCTCAAGAAACAAGAAAGGTCTCAAACACACAACCTAATCCTACACCTAAAGGAGCTAGAGAAAAAACAGCAAATAAAGCCTAAACCCAGCAGGAGAAGAGAAATAATAAAGATCAGAGCAGAAATCAATGAACTAGAAACCAAAAGAACCGTAGAACAGATCAACGAAACTAGGAGCTGGTTCTTTGAAAGAATTAACAAGATTGATAAACCCCTGGCCAGACTTATCAAAAAGAAAAGAGAAATGACCCAAATCAGCAAAACATGAATGAAAGAGGAGATCACAACCAACACCAAAGAAATACAAACAATTATAAGAACATATTATGAGCAACTCTATGCCAGCAAATTAGATAACCTGGAGCAACTTCTTCCTAGAAACATCGCCAAAGGCAAGGGAAGCAAGGGCAAAAATGTATTGGGATTTCATCAAGATAAAAAGCTTTTGCACAGCAAAAGAAACAGTCCACAAAACCAAAATACAACTGACAGAATGGGAGAAGATATTTGCAAATGACATATCAGATAAAGGGCTAGTATCCAAAATCTATAAAGAACTTATGAAACGCAACACCCAAAGAAAAAATAATCCAATCAAGAAATGGGCAGACGACATGAACAGACATTTTTCCAAAGAAGACATCCAAATGGCCAACAGACACATGAAAAAGTGCTCAACATCGCTCGGCATCAGGGAAATCCAAATCAAAACCTCAGTGAGATACCACCCCATACCAGTCACAATGGCTAAAATTAACTAGTCAGGAAACGACAGATGTTGCCAGGGATGCGGAGAAAGGGGAACCTTCCTACGCTGTTGGGAATGCAAGCTGGTGCAACCACTCTGGAAAACAGTATGGAGGTTCCTCAAACAGTTGAAAATAGAGCTACCGTATGATCCAGCAATTGCACTACTGGGTATTTACCCCAAAGATACAAATGTAGGGATCCGAAGGGGTACGTGCACCCCAATGTTTATAGCAGCAGTGTCCACAATAGCCAAACTGTGGAAAGAGCCAAGATGTCCATCGAAAGATGAATGGATAAAGAAGAAGTGGTATATATACACAATGGAATATTGTGCAGCCATCAAAAGGAATGAGATCTTGCCATTTGCAACGACGTGGATGGAACTGGAGGGTGTTATGCCGAGTGA
>NW_027402621.1:0-3287 GCF_003265705.2 Callorhinus ursinus
CTTCCAATCCATGAGCATGGAACGTTTTTCCATTTCTTTGTGTCTTCTTCAATTTCTTTCCTGAGTCTTTTATAGTTTTCTGAGTACAGATCCTTTGCCTCTTTGGTTAGATTTATTCCTAGGTATCTTTGGCTTTGGGTGCAATTGTAAATGGGATCAACTCCTTAATTTCTCTCTCTTCTGTCTTGTTGTTGGTGTATAAGAATGCCACTGATTTCTGTGCATTGATTTTATATCCTGCCACTTTACTGAATTCCTGTATGAGTTCTAGCAGTTTTGGGGTGGAGTCTTTTCGGTTTTCCCACATACAGTATCATATCATCTGCCGATTTGGATGCCTTTCATTTCTTTTTGTTGTCTGATTGCTGCGGCTAGGACTTCTAATACTATGTGGAATAGCAGTGGTGATAGTGGACATCCCTGCCGCGTTCCTGACCTTAGGGGGAAAGCTCTCAGTTTTTCCCCATTGAGAATGATATTCGCTGTAGGTTTTTCATAGCTGGCTTTTATGATATTGAGGTATGTACCTATACTCTGAAGAGTTTTGATCAAGAAAGGATGCTCTACTTTGTCAAATGCTTTTTCTGCATCTACTGAGAGGATCATATGATTCTTGTTCTTTCTTTTGTTAATGTATTGTATCACGTTGATTGATTTGAGGATGTTGAACCAGCGTTGCAGCCCAGGGATAAATCCCACTTGGTCATGGTGAATAATCCTTTTAATGTACTGTTGGATCCTATTGGCTAGTATTTTGGTGAGAATTTTTGCATCCATGTTCATCAAGGATATTGGTCTGTAATGCTCCTTTTTGATGGGGTCTTTGTCTGGTTTGGGGATCAAAGTAATGGTGCCCTCATAAAAGGGTTTGGAAGTTTTCCTTCCATTTCTATTTTTTGGAACAGTTTCAGGAGAATAGGTGTTAATTCTTCTTGAAATGTTTGGTAGAATTCCCCTGGGAAGCCATCTGGCCCTGGGCTTTTGTTTCTTGTGAGATTTTCGATGACTGCTTCAATTTCCTTAGTGGTTATAGGTCTGTTCAGGTTTTCTATTTCTTCCTGGTTCAATTTTGGGAGTTGATACATCTCTAGGAATGCACCCATTTCTTCCAGGTTATCTAATTTGCTGGCTTAGAGTTGCTCATAATATGTTCTTATAATTGTTTGTATTTCTTTGGTGTTGGTTGTGATCTCTCCTCTTTCATTCATGATTTTGTTGATTTGGGTCATTTCCCTTTTCTTTTTGATAAGTCTGGCCAGGGGGTTATCAATCTTGTTAATTCTTTCAAAGAACCAGCTCCTAGTTTCATTGATCTGTTCCACTGTTCTTTTGGTTTCTATTTCATTGATTTCTGCTCTGATCTTTATTATTTCTCTTCTCCTGCTGGGTTTAGGCTTTATTTGCTGTTTTTTCTCTAGCTCCTTTAGGTGTAGGGTTAGGTTGTGTATTTGAGACCTTTCTTGTTTCTTGAGAGACGCTTGTATTGCTATATACTGTCCTCTCAGGACTACCTTTGCTGTATCCCAACGATTTTGAACAGTGTGTTTTCATTTTCATTGGTTTCCATGAATTTTTTTAATTCTTCTTTAATTTCCTGGTTGACCCATTCATTCTTTAGTAGGATGCTCTTTAGCCTCCATGTATTCGAGTTCTTTCCGACCTTCCTCTTGTGATTGAGTTCTAGTTTCAAAGCATTGTGGTCTGAATTATTATTATTATTATGCAGGGAATAATCCCAGTCTTTTGGTACCAGTTGAGACCTGATTTGTGACCTGGGATGTGATCTATTCTGGAGATGTTCCATGGGCACTAGAGAAGAATGTGTATTCCGTTGCTTTGGGATGGAATGTTCTGAATATATCTGTGAAGTCCATTTGGTCCAGTGTGTCATTTAAAGTCTTTATTTCCTTGTTGATCCTTTGCTTAGATGATCTGTCCATTTCAGTGAGGGGGGTGTTAAAGTCCTCCACTATTATTGTATTGTTGTCAATGTGTGTCTTTGCTTTTGTTATTAATTGCCTTATATAATTGGCTGCTCCCATGTTAGGGGCATATATATTTACAATTATTAGATCTTCTTGTTGGATAGACCCTTTAAGTAGGATATAGTGTCCTTCCTCATCTCTTATTACAGTCTTTGGCTTAAAATCTAATTTGTCTGATATAAAGATTGCCACCCCAGCTTTCTTTTGGTGTCCATTAGCATGGTAAATGGTTTTCCACTCCCTCACTTACAATCTGGGGGTGTCATAAAGTAGTTTTAAAGTAATTCAAATCATCTTGAAGATTAAACAACAACAACAACAACAACAACAAGGTGAAGCCTCTGCAAATAGACCTTTTCTTCTGGATGTACAGCTTTTCTTTTTTTTTAATTTAATTTAATTTCATTATGTTATGTTAGTCACCATACAATACATCATTATTTTTTTAATTGCATTTTGTTTTATTGCACTTCACAGATACTGTGCTTTTTACAAATTGAAGGTTAGTGGCAAAACTGTATGGAGAAAATCTATTGGTGCCATTTTCCCAATAACAATTGCTTACTTCATATCTCTGTGTCACATTTTGGTTATTCTCATAATACTTCAAACTTTTTTTTATTTTATTATGTTATGTTAATCACCACACAATACATCATTAGTTTTTGACGTAGTGTTCCATGATTCATTGTTTTTGTATAACACCCAGTGCTCCATGCAGTACGTGCCCTCCTTAATACCCATCACCAGGCTAACCTATCCCCCCATCCCCCTCCCCTCTAAAACCCGCAGCTTGTTTCTCAGAGTCCATAGTCTCTCATGGTTCGTCTCCCCCTCCGATTTCCCCCCTTCATTTTTCCCTTCCTTCTCCTAATGTCCTCCCTGCTATTCCTTATGTTCCACAAATAAGTGAAACCGTATGATGATTGACTTTCTCTGCTTGACTTATTTCACTCAGCATAATCTCCTCCAGTCCCAACCATGTTGATGCAAAAAATGGGTATTCATCCTTTCTGATGGCTGAGTAATATTCCATTGTGTATATGGACCACATCTTCTTTATCCATTCATCTGTTGAAGGGCATCTCAGCTCTTTCCACAGTTTGGCTATTGCAGACATTGCTGCTATGAACATTGGGGTGCATATGGCCCTTCTTTTCACTACATCTTTGTCTTTGGGGCAAATACCCAGTAGTGGATGCACAACTTTTCTTAAATCAGCTTTCTGGACTAAAGAATTTATCCAGCCTCCATATTATAAATGTCAAGTCTCGGGCATGACAAGTGACTAAATCAATAGTG
>NW_027402622.1:0-3287 GCF_003265705.2 Callorhinus ursinus
GGCCTGAGTTGGTGGCCACAGCCTCCTCGAAGGTAAGCGTGTCCTCGGGCTGGGTGCGGGCAGTGTCTTCACTGTCCAGACGCTGCCCCAAGTAAGGGTCAGAGCCGATCCTAGAGCCGGCGGCCAGGGGCTGCCTGAGGGGTTCTCTCTGGAGCAGAGCGTTGTGTTTGGAAAGGCCATGGCTAAGCCGGCCTGGGGAAAAGGTGGGGAGGCTGGTCTGTGCCCCCGCAAAGTGGACAGGCGAAGAGTTGGCCGTCTTGTAGGTGACACTGGGACGGGGGGTCAGCGAAGTCTGGGGGAGCTGCCTCCGCGACCACGGCCAGGGGTGCTAGCACTGGATGTTGACAACAAGGGGCTCCCATTCACTGAACCACCACCCTACAGGCAAATAGAACAGAGAAAAAAAAATCAAAGTCCCAGACCAGGGGCCAATGCAGGTGAGAACCATGGAGGTGGGGGGTGAGGCATGGAGAGAGGCAGGCACCCTGGGAGGGGATCGGTAGGGTGTGTGGTGGAGGGGAGAAAGCCGCTGGTGCCAGTAGGCCAGGGGAGGTGGTTGGGGAACAGTGGGTAACAAAGGGACAGGCACAGCTCGGGGAGAAGGGAGACCAGAGGCCAGTCCAGGACAGTTGGGAGGGGAGGATCGGGCTGGTGCAGGAGGAATGGAGCAAGGATGGGGGCAGCGCAGACTCGGGCCTGGGAACCAGGACATGAAGGAGGATTCGGAGCATGGTGGGGGGGCTCATAAGGAGGGGCAGTGAGGGGGATCCTGTCTTACTGGTCTTCGGGGTCCTGGCTCCTGCCCAGCTGTTGGTGACGTGGGGTGGCTGCTGAGGGAGGGTTTGGGCTGCGAGGGCTCCCGGCCCCCAAAGCGGTCACAGGAGTAGAGACGCTGCTTCTCCAAGGAAGAGGAGGTGGGCTGGCTCCGCTCTTGGGACCGGCCCCGCTCCTGTCTGCGCTCCCTCCGGCAGCCTGTGGGCCCCTCTCCCGGGGGTGGGCCTGGCCCTGCAGCACTGCTGGGTGCTGGCCAGGAAGAGCGGAAGTCAGCACAGCGAGCCAGGTGGGGAGACAGACTCCCAGCCCAGACCCGGGCGACAGGGCCAGCGGGGGACCCAGCGGGAGAGCTGAGGTTCGTGGGTGATCCTGCCTGGTCCCCAGACCTGGGACTCACAGCCCCCTACTCAAAAAGAATCCTCTGGCATTAGGTTTTCAAATTGATTTTTAACTCGGAAAGAACTAGTTACTGAAAACAAGGCACTGCACCAAAAGTCAGCACTATAGTGAGCTCCCCTTCATGGACCTCTGGCACCTCGAAGCCAACACAGCCCTTCCTGGCCTCCCTCACCCAGCATGTGCCATCCCAACCTTCCCTGATTCAAGAAATGGGGGCTCAATCCCATTTCTTAGGCCAAATATACTGCAGGCATCCCTGTCTCCATTCCTTCTCACCAGCTTCATCAGCTCATTTCCTTCAAAAACCAGCTGGACTCTTACCACTTCTCAGCACCCTGGGCTAAGCAACATCCACCTCCCCTGAGCTGCTGCAATAGCTTCCTCACAGATCTTCCTGCTCTGCCCCACCCAAGAGCCGAGTGGGTCCACTAAACACAGGTGAGATCAGGTCACTTTTCCTCTCAATGACCCCTCACTCCCTGCAAAAGCCAAAGTTCACACAACTGCCCATAGCTCTGTGAAACTCTCAGGCTGCTCTTTTATAGTGGTCTCTGTTCAGTCCACTCCAGCCACACCAGCGTCTGCTCTTTCCTAAACACACCAAGAACAACCCCACCACCCTGAACAGCCACCCTGGAGGACATTTCTTCATGGACTTTTGTCCCTGGGTATGCAGCCAGCACGAGGGCCAGATGTGCACTAGACTAGCAGGCAGATCAGAGACCTGGGTCCCCCCCCCCGACACTGGGGTGTGCCTGCATGGCCAGCGCACGGCACAAGTTGAGCCCACTTCCCATTAACAATGGCTGGGAGTAGCCATTGTTTTCCTGCAGGGCAGCTGTCCAATGCCAGGCCTGACTGATACTGATGCTCACATGTGACACAGAGACCAGGGAGGAAAAGAGATCTTTGAGCACAAAGACTTAAAACTGAGGCTTGTTTCATAGGCCTGCCTCAACTCTTGTAGCACGAGGCAGGACATTAATAAATGAAGAGATGAAATGAATGTAATAGCTAAAGTTCAGAGAAATGATGTCATTTGGAGAAAGTGTAGGCCTAAGGATACTTGTCCATCTGATAAAAAAACAAAGAGTCAGAAAACTCTTTCCAGGCAGCTTAGCTAAGCAGATCGGTCTGATCTCCCTCCATAAAAAGAAGAACCTCCACGGGCCCTGGAATGCATCTGCCTGGGATTAACTGTGCTGGGCATCTCCCAGCACAGGCCTTACAGCATCCTGGTGCATCTGCATAAACAAACATGTGTGTGGGCACCTCAAGAAGGAGCCCCAGGCAGGGTTTTATGTCAGCACCCTTCCTCCACAAGTCCCTATGAAGCGCTCCTTTCTTCCCTCCTAGGGTCATGTGGTGGGCTTGCCTTAATGAAGGGGAGCCTGGAGACAGTGAGACACATTCACCCCCTCCCCACAGCCCCCAAACCAGGATGGGCCACAGAGAATGTGTCACATCTCAGAACAAAAGCTGACATGCAGCACTTTCGAGCACACAGGGAGGTGCCTGAGGCAGAAACAAGCTACTCTGCCTGCCTTGGAGCCTGGAGCCTAGAGAATTGCAGTCCTGTGAGCCACGAGGCAGGTGGAGGCACTCACTCTGGCCAGTTGAGTTCCTTGGGTCCCTGAGTAGCACACACTGTGTCCCCCTGCCCTGCCCTGCCCCCGCCCCCGGCCCCGATTCCACAGACCCTGCAGTCAACAAGGTGAGCAGATGCAAAGCCTATGGTCAGCACACCGAAAAAGGCCCTGCTGGACACCTTCTGTCCTCCCAGACTCTTGGCTGCAGCTTCACCAGAGGCCTTCTGGCCACCCCCAGGGATCTGAGCTGAGGTGGTCAAGGCCAGCCTCACCTGGGGCTCTCAGGTTGACCTCCCTCATGGACTTACTTCATCTGTCCCGAGGCCCAGGAACCCTTAGGGAAGGAAGGAGGAAGAGGGGAGAAGAAGCAGGGAAGGCCCACTGAGGGGAAGCCAGCACGAGCTGGGGTCGGAGCGGGTGGCCCTCTGGGTTGGCACACGCCCTGTCCCTCCTGAACGGAGGAGCCTCTGAGCCTGCCCTGACTCCCCAAACAACACACCTGAACAACAGCATCAAGGCTTGCAC
>NW_027402623.1:0-3287 GCF_003265705.2 Callorhinus ursinus
CTGCTGCCTTGACTACAGTAGGTGCTAATCCTGTACAAACATGTCCCCCGCCATCTCCCAAGTCCATGTTCCCACATCCATAGACACCCCTAAGGAAGCACATACCTACCACTACTCAAGGCAGCAACTCAACACAGAAACATACCAAGTACGCACTAAGGGACACAATTTGCTACAGCCCAGACTGTCAAGGAAAACTGACCCACAGAGTTTTACAATGCTGAACAGGCTGCGTTGTCTAAAACAGTGCTTTTCAAACAGTGAATTGTGACCCATCCTTGTCATAAAATCAATGTAATAGTTTGCAAATCCCCGTCTTAGAAAATGCAGTCAACTAGAGTAAACTAGAAAAAATCAGTATGCATTACATACTGTAAGAGTTAAAGACTGTTTTGTGAAGTTGTTTTTGAACTGTGTGTTTGGGGTATAAGTGCCATGAAAAATCTGTTCTCTACAAAAACAAAAAAAATAAACCCTTAAACACAGAAAACAAACTGATGGTTTCCAGAGGGAAAGGTCGGGGGAGGTGAAATTGGTGAAGGGGATTTAGACTTACAAACTTCCACTTATATAAATAACTCACAAAGATGAAAAGTACAACAGCCGGAATACAGTCAAATAATATTGTCATAACAACTGTACCCTGACAGATGGGGACTATACGTAATTGTGGTGAGTGCTGAGTAATGAACAAACTCGTCGAATCACTATGGTGCACACCTGAAACTGACATAACATTGTACAGATCAACGATACTTCTATAATGAAAGAGAAAATTGTGTTCTCACTGTTGGTGGTTTGATGAGCACTGTCCTCAAAGCCATCATCTAGTGCCACCTATTGGTAACAGCCCTATCTGCAGTTGAGAAAGAACCACAGACCAGTGACAAGAGTCTGCAAACATGGATGTCTGGTTGGAAGGGGCCTTCCAAATGACCTGGTCAACCCTGACATCCAGGGCAAGCACCCTTCAACAACACTGAGCCACTGCCTGAGCACACCCCACAAAGAAGGCACTCGCTCCCACGCTGAGCGGCTCTACCTGCTCATAAGCTGACCAAGCTGCCTTCCTCTAGGAGCTCCTCCTGGTACTTCCTACTGCCCTCTCCTGGATGACACGGAGCAGCTTCTGTACCCGCCCTCAGTTTAACACTCTTGATCCAGTCAAGCGATACTTGTTGAGTGTCCGCTAAGTGCCAGGCACTGGGGATACAGTGGGGAACCCGGGAAGACACAGAGACAGAGACAAAGAGAAGTAAGAGCTTATGCCAGATGAAGGACAACAGCATGGGGGCAGGTAGTGCCTCGGAATGTTCCAGTAGCAGAAGGTAGGCAGGCAGGCTGACGAACAGCAGAGAAACAGGAGAAACCTCAGAGATTTCGGGGGTGTATGTGTTTTAATTTCTCTCTGCTTTATAATTTTTCTACACTAACCATATGCCATATTTCATTCTAAGACACCATCAATTGTTAAGACTGAAAAAAGAAAGAAGAAACACTGCCAGTTAGTCCATGTTTTTCTTACTGCTTAGAATTCTAATTTTATGTTTATGAAAAAGCCCTTTTAAACTTTTTGAACAGAACGAAAGGGGAAGGATGAGTGACATGAGTTGGTTAAGTCTTCCCTTTCAGGAGATCTGTGAGTTTCCACACAACATTGACCTTCGAGCCGCCAAGGGCACTGGCGAGGCTGAGTTTCTGAAGAGATCGTAATCATCGCCTCTGAGATTTCCTTCCAAGCTCCCGACCCTCCAGGTGTAGGCTGTGTTCCTGAGTCTTTCTTGATCTCGTCAGAAGGTATCAATGGATGGTTCTGGAAGAGCAATTGGGATTTGTGCTCCTTCTTCAAATGGCCCTTAAATGGTACGTGGACTGAAATAGCCAGGGGCTGCGGGTGCAGCGGTCCAGCCACGCCAGGAGGAAGACTGAACACGTCCATGTGCACAGATAATGACAACTCTAACACGACGCACAGTGACTGTAGGACAAATCAAGAGTGAATGGGGCGCCTGGGTGGCGCAGTCTGTCGGGCAACCAACTCCTGGCTGAGACTCAGGTTGGGATCTCAGAGTCTTGAGATGGAGCCCCACGTCTGGCTCTGCACTGGGCATGGAGCCTGCTTGGGATCTTTCCTCTCCCCTCCCCTCCCTACCACTGCTCACATGTGTTCTCGCTCTCAAAAAGTTAAATAAATGAATAATCAAATAAAACCCAAAGAATCAAAGATCTCATATTTATTTATTTATTCTTTTTTATTATTTTAGTCACCATACAGTACATCCGTAGTTTTTGATGTAGTGTTCCACGATTCATCGTTTGTGTATAACACCCAGGGCTCCACGTAATATGTGCCTTCCTTAATACCCATCACCAGGCTAACCCATGGCCCCAAACCCCTCCCCTCTAAAACCCTCTGTTTGTTTCTCGGAGTCCACAGTCTCTCATGGTTAGTCTCCCCCTCTGATTCCGCCCCCCCTTCATTTTTCCCTTCCTTCTCCTAATGTCCTCCATGCTATTCCTTATGGTCCACAAATAAGTGAAACCATATGATAATTGACTTTCTCTGCTTGACTTAAGATGTCATATTTCGGGGCGCCTGCGTGGCTTAGTCGTTAAGTGTCTGCCTTCGACTCAGGTCATGATCCCAGGGTCCTGGGATCGAGCCCCGCGATGAGCTCCCTGCTCAGCGGGAAGCCTGCTTCTTCCTCTCCCACTCCCCCTACTTGTGTTCCCTCTCTCACCGTCTCTCCGTCAAAATAAATAAATAAAATCTTTAAAGAAGGAAAAAAAAAGATCCCATATTTAGACAAACCTTTTCTGTGTTTATTCAATCCACTATTGCCCTGAAATTTTCATGACGTTCACATACCACCTGCTGCATTTAATATGCCTTTATATTTTTTTAAAGATTTTATGTATTTATTTGAGAGAGAGAGAGAAAGCGAAGGAGAGAGCCCAAGCAGGGGGAGTGGCAGAGGGAGATGGAAAGGGAGAAGCAGGGCAGATACCCCGAGATCATAACCCGAGCCAAAGGCAGACGCTCAACTGACTGAGCCACCAAGACGCCCCTTAATATTCCTTTAAATCAACTCACTTCTTTTTAGTACCCAGGTCTGACGTGCTACCTAATATTTTCTTCTAACATACTCTGTAATAAATACCTATTAAAATGTAAAACTTCCAATCAGAGAAAGACAGGTATCATATGACCTCACTGATATGAGGAATTCTTAATCTCAGGAAACAAACTGAGTGTTACTGGAGTGGTTGGGGGTGGGAGGGATGGG
>NW_027402624.1:0-3287 GCF_003265705.2 Callorhinus ursinus
AATGTTGAGTTTGTTAACAAGAGACACAGAGAGAGCTTCAGAGATGTTTCAAATCTTTAGTCTTAACATGAGTTGCAAGGCTTCCCTTAAAATGGCTGTAGTTGAGTAATTTGGGAAGAATGCTTAAAGAGTGAAAATAGTATGTTTAAAGGCCTAAAAGTATGAAAATTCTTGGTACATTCTGGGAATGGCATAACTGGTTATGACTAAAGAAACCTATTTGAGGGATAAAGTGGCAGGGGAGGAGCCTGGGGAGATAGGGCCATGACCAGATTGAGAAGCACCGGTTATACAGAAATAAAGCTACAAACTTTAGGCTGATATGTCCAGTGCATTCCACAGGTGCAGCTATAACAATAGAAATTCTTTAGTGAGTCATTATTTCTCTCTGAAAACTCTTTTCCCCCCTCAGTGCGAAGTGCTAAAACAGTGAATGATGGTACCACCCGCAAATCATAAACCTCAGAAATCTAGGTGCGGTCACTGATTCTTTTCTCTCAACCATGATAGTCAATGAAGTCTTATAATCGATGTTCAAATTGTTCAAAGACATTTCTAATACACTCATTTCTCTTCATTGAATCAGTCAACACATTTTTTCAGTTCCTCTTGATCTCTGTCCTTGAATTTTTAGTAATAGTATATAATAGTCTAATTATTATTAGAACATCTTTACTTTTTTAAAATGTTTTTCATCCATGGCTTCAGAACAGTTAAGAGACAGTATAAAAGCAGCTAACAGTGATGTGACTTGCAATTTCTAGATAAGCACCCTACCTGTGCCAAAATGAAGTGCCACCAGTTGCTATAACACATGCCATATATAGGAAATTTCTGTTTGTGGTAAAGTCAGTAAAACTGGAGATTTCCCAAGATTAGATCAAATGCAGAATGAGGGTAGGTGACAGAAACACAGAAGCTTAAATTGTTCAGACATCAATTAAGGTCTCTAGAGGAAGGACGATTTTAAAAAATTAAAGTGATTCAAATGAGGAATGACCAAAGGTAAAGACTTAATCTGAGAGCAGGAATTAAACAGACAAATCAAGCTCAATTTGAAGAACTTCTGATATTGCAACAGGTGCAAAATAAGCAGAAACAAAATGGTACTCACTAGAAGTGATACTTTAGTTATTTGGTGTGCAGGCATTTCTTCTGGATAATTTCAAATGTAAGACAAACTTTTGATGAAGGATAGTCAGTTGAGATTGCTTTACAATGTGCAAATGAGAAGCTTGATTTATTGACTTAGTTTTCCCCTGCTTATGTTTCAAAAATAACAAAGGTTCTCTGTAAGACCCTTTACCACTAACAAGATACAATATTTGTGTATTTATTTATTTATTTATTTTGTTTTGCTATTCCTGGCTTCTCAGAGAAGAACTCATGTTTTCACTGAAACTTCTCTTTCCAGAAGGTCTGTGATAGCATGAACTGAACATTCTCTCCCATCTACTTCCCATAAAAGAGAATTGCTGTTTTTGTTAAAATAGAGCCCCCCTCAAAAGTTCTCCTTAATTTCACACTTGAATAACCTTTTAGTTGTTTCAGTTTTACTTTCTTAGATTTTTTTTTTTGGCAAGTATTTCTTATTCAAACGTTTTCCTACTATTTCAACTCATAGTTTTTCCAATCAACTTTGTTTTGTTTTCTGCCAATTTCCAGATCATCCAAAATTAGCATTTATAAAAATAAATTTATAAATTTATAAATGTTTGTATTCATTATACAATGGTGGTAGTAATCTTTGGCAAGAATCTCCACATTTAGGGAGTGGTAGTTGCTCTTCCTGCTATCACTGGTATTTACAATCCAGAACTATTGGCTATTATTATCTGTGGTTGAAAAATATACAGAATAACAAAATATAATCAGTATTGGTTTTTAGTCTCACATAAATTGCTCACATGTGCCTGGAAAGCTTTGTAACCCCATGATCTTGAATATTCTAATTACTTCACATGATTGAACATATATATGCTATTAGTAAAGCAGAGCCAAAAAGAGAAGACGGCAAAAAGTTTGTGTATTAGAGACTAAAGTCATGGTTATTAGCTGATTTTCTGTGAAGATTGTCTATGACTTTTTTAAAAAGCCATTTCTAGAAATCTATCCTTCATAGTCTGGGCTTCACTTCCTGGAGAGCAAATAAGCATGCCAATTTCTGCTTACTACTGTCCTTTCAGAGTAAATCAGTTCTTGGTAGAACTAAAAATCATGTTGAGAAGCAAACAAGATGAATCGTAGGCTAATCATTATGTTTTAACTCTTCCTAAAAGTAAAAAATCAGACCCGAATAAAAGGATTTATGATAAAGATCAGAACATTGACAGACAAGTAGTTGTGTTTTCCAGTCTACATACACAAATTCTTCTCAATTCTGATTGCAAAGAATTGAAACTACATGATGACCTTTATTTTTATTGCTTGCTCTAGCCTTACAAATCTTAACTCTTCATTTCCAGGCTCACATTTTTCATGGACATATCACAGTGATATCAAACATACTTTAGGCTGATATGTCCAGTGCATTCCACAGGTGCAGCTATAACAATAGAAATTCTTAAGTGAGTGATTATTTCTCTCTGAAATCTCTTCTTCCACCTCAGTGCAAAGTGCTAGAACAGTAAATGATGGTACCAACCACAAATCATAAAACTCAGAAATCTAGGTGTGGTCACTAATTCTTTTCTCTCAACCATTTTAGTCAATGAAGTCTTATAATCAATGTTCAAAGTGTTCAAAGACATTTCTAATACACTCATTTATCTTCACTGAGTCAGCCAACACATTTCTTCAGTTCCTCATGATCTCTGTCCTTGAATTTTTCAGTATTTTCTTAACTTGTCTTACTATCTCCATTCTTTCTACCAGACTAATCTTTCCTGCCTCTAAACTGATTTTCTAAAATGTGACATTAGTCCCTTGTGACCACTACTGTGGTAACTTTCAGGATCTTCCATGTCACGATGGAGACTGTAGCTTTATTTCTGTGTTAATAGGTGCTTCTCAATCTGGTCATGGCCCTATCTCCCCAGGCTCCTCCCCTGCCACTTTATCCCTCAAATAGGTTTCTTTAGTCATAACCAGTTATGCCATTCCCAGAATGTACCAAGAATTTTCATACTTTTAGGTCTTTAAACATATTGTTTTCACTCTTTAAGCGTTCTTCCCAAATTACTCAACTACAGCCATTTTTAAGGGAAGTCTTGCAACTCATGTTAAGACTAAAGATTTAACACATCTCTGAAGCTCTCTCTGTGTCTCTTGTTAACAAACTCAACATT
>NW_027402625.1:0-3286 GCF_003265705.2 Callorhinus ursinus
AAGTCGGAGGGGGAGACGAACCATGAGAGACGATGGACTCTGAAAAACAAACTGAGGGTTCTAGAGGGGAGGGGAGTGGGGGGATGGGTTAACCTGGTGATGGGTATTAAAGAGGGCACGTTCTGCGTGGAGCACTGGGTGTTACGCACAAACAATGAATCATGGAACACTACATCAAAAACTAGTGATGCAATGTATGGTGGTTTACATAACAATAAAAAATTAAAAAAAATTTTATCTAGGAAAGGAGGAAGACAATAGCAATACCTAAACCCTAGAGTTATTGTTAGGTTATATAATGAAATAATATGGGTGACGAATTTTTATGTGTTTAATAAAACTTAGATATTATCACTAAGTAAAAAGTTTAGTTTGCACTTAATAAAAGTTAAATATTATAACCTGAATGAAACTTTGGTTTCCCCAAGTCCACTCTTGAGATGGAATTTCATAAGAAAACGTGGTTTGGCCACAGAAATAATGAAAAGCAATTTAAATTTTTATTGGTGTTACTAAAAAATGTCAAAGTGTATCCAATTTGACATCCAGAGACACTTTATTTTAAATGGAGAAGGTTCTTTTTATTTTGTTAGTTATTTCTTTTGAAAAGATTTCAGACTTACAAAAATTTGCCAGAACAGTACAGAAAACTTCTGTCAACTCTTCACCCGTCTTCCCCAAATGTCAAATTGCTATCACATTTCCAGACTCACTCACTTATGTGCCCATTATCATTAGCTTTGTTCTTGAACTTTGGGAAGGCACACTGTAAGATGCTACCCCGTACACCCTGAAACACTCTAGAATGTGCTTCCCAAACAAGAACACGCTCCTAAATCACCAGCATATGATGCTCAAAATCAAGAAATCGCCATTGATATAGCACTGGCCTCCACCCGTGGGCCTGTTCAAATTTCAGCAGCTGACCCCATAATAGCTCATTTTCCTCTCTGTCCCAGGATCTTATCCAGAATACTTTTGCATTTAATTATCATGCATTTTCTGATAACTTCAATCTGGTACACGCCCTGAGTCTCCTTGTTTTTCATGTCCTTGATGTTTTTAATGAGTAGATCTTTGATCATATCCTCATCTACCATGAGTTCACACTGCTACCTCCAGTTTCAGCTCAGCACCTTGGGTTTCTTTCCTTTCTTTCTCCTTTCTCTGTGTGTAACGCTTTCTCCTGAAGTGAGCAGTTTGGCATCCGTTATCCTCAGTCTATTGAACTCTTTGCTAAATTTGCTCATTTGCTTCGTGTGACCAGTCCTCCTGCCCCATTGGCCCTTTCTTCAGCCGCCATCTCTGCTCGTCTGTTCCTTGACTGGCCTCCTGGCCTGTGCCTTGGAGAAGGGAAGGAAAGGGAAGGAAAATAGAAGGGGAAGGGAGAGCAACACTTTTTAATCTCCTTTTCCTCATTCCTTTTCTCACACACTGTACCTGCCCTGTACGAGTGACATCCCAACCTGATTCAGAACACCCCGGCGTTCGTTAATATGAGTTTTCTTGCATACTTTGCAAACTTAAAATCATTCAAGACGGTAGTACTTTTCAGAATTAAAATAAAAAAGCTTAATCCCACTATGCACCTATTGCCATTCCCCCCAATCCCTTAAACCTCTTGCATTTTAAATCAAATATAATACTTAAAAACAACTGAACAAGACTTCATTTTTTTAAATTTTCAAGCTGTATATTTAATATTGGACTTGTATCTACAATATATGATCATATATTAAAACTTAACAATAAGAAAAGAAGCAACCCAAGGAAAAACTGAGCCAAAGATTTGAACTGAACTTCACCAAAAAGAATATAAATGTGGTATATATGTTAAATGTCATTTGTCATTACAGAACTACAAATTAAAACAACAATGAAATACTACTATATACCTATTAGAATGACTAAAATCCAAAAAATTGACAAAATCCATTGCTAGCAAGGATGTGGAGCAAAAGAAGTCTCATTCAGCGTTGAGGTGAATGCAAAAGTAGTATAGCCACTTTGGAAGAGTTTTGCAGTTTCTTACAAAGCTAAAATGGGCTTACTACATGTTCCAACAATATTGCTTCCAGATATTTACTGACTAATAAGAAAATGCATGTCCAAATAAAACCCAGCATGTGAATGTTGCTAGGCACTTTATAATCAACACAAACTGAATGCAACCAAGAAGTCCTTCAATCAGTAAATAGATAAACAAACTATGATACATCCATACATTGGGATGCTATTCAGTAAAAATTAATGAGCTATTATGCTACTAGACTTAGAGCTGGAGAGAATTGGGTGTGTGTATAGAATCTGATGTGTTAGAGCTCGGCTGCCCAATATGGCAGCCACTAGCCACTGCAGTCATTGCACACTGAAACATGAGTAGCATAATTGAGGAACTGAATTTTAAATTTTACCTTATTTAAATTAACTTAAATGTAAATATCCACATGTGTCTAGTGGCTGTCATATTAGGCAGTCCAGCTCTAAAACATCAAGCACTGCTCCCTGCCTCCCTGCAATTTTCTCTAATCCCAAGTCCAGTGACTTTTTCCTTCTCTTTCTATTATTATGAGGATCAATTTAGCTTTTCCTGCCTTAGTTTTTTAATTTTTTATTGTTATGTTAATCATGACATATTACATCATTAGTTTTTGATGTAGTGTTCTATGATTCATTGTTTGTGCACAACACCCAGTGATCCACGCAGAATGTGCCCTCCCCAATACCCATCACCAGGCTAACCCATCCCCACACCCCCCTCCCCTCTAGAACCCTCAGTTTGTTTTTCAGAGTCCATCATCTCTCATGGTTCGTCTCCCCGTCCGACTTATTCCCCTTCATTCTTCCCCTCCTGCTATCCTCTTCTTTTTCTTTTTTCTTAACATATGTTGCATTATTTGTTTCAGAAGTACAGATCTGTGATTCAACAGTCTTGCACAATTCACACCGCTCCCCAAGCACATACCCTACCCAATGTCTAACACCCAGCCACCCTGTCCCTCCCACCCCCAACCACTCCAGCAACTCTCAGTTTTGTTTCCTGAGATTAAGAATTCTTCATATCAGTAAGGTCATATGACACATGTCTTTCTCTGATTGACTTATTTCACTCAGCATAACACCCTCCAGTTCCATCCACGACGTTGCAAATGGCAAGATCTCATTCTTTTGATGGCTGCATAATATTCCATTGTGTATATATACCACTGCTTCTTTATCCATTCATCTGTCGGTGGACATCTTGGCTCTTTCCACAGTTTGGCTATTGTGGACATTGCTGCTATAA
>NW_027402626.1:0-3286 GCF_003265705.2 Callorhinus ursinus
ACATCCATATGGTCAACAGACACATGAAAAAATTCTCCATATCACTTGGCATCAGGGACTTATAAATCAAAACCACAATGAGATACCACTTCACTGCAGTCAGAATGGCTACAATTAACAAGGCAGGAAACAGCAGATATTGGCGAGGATGTGGAGAAAGGGGAACCCTCCTACACTGTTGGTGGGAATGCAAACTGGTGCAGGCACTTTGGAAAATGGTATGTTCCTCAAAAAATTAAAACTTCAGCTACCCTATGACCCAACAATTGCACTACTAGGTATTGACCCCAAAGATGCAAATGTAGTGATCTGAACAGGTACCTGCACCCCAGTGTTCATAGAAGCAATGTCCACAATAGCCAAACCGTGGAAAGAGCCCAGATGTCCATATAACAGATGAATGGGTAAAGAAGATGTGGTATACATATACAGTGGAATATTAGTCAGCCATCAGAAAGGATGAATACTTACCATTTACATTGACATGAATGGAACTGGAGGGTATTATGTTAAGAGAAATAAGTCAATCAGAGAAAGACAATTATCATATGCTTTCACTCATATGTGGAATATAAGAAACAGGGCAGAGGACCATAGGTAAGGGAGTGAAAACAGAATGGAAAGTCATCAGAGAGGGAGAAAAACTATCAGAAACTCTTAATTATTGGAAACAAACTGAGGTAATGTAAGGTGATTAACATAACAATAAAAAGGAAACAAACTGAGGGTTGCTGGAGGGGAGAAGGGTTGGGGGGGATGAGTTAATTGGGTGATGAGCATTAAGGAGGGCACATGATGTGATGAGCACTGGGTCTTACACACAACTGATCATTTTTGAACACTATATCTGAAACTAATGATGTACCTATAAGCTGGTTAGTTGAATTTATATTTTAAAAAAGAAAGAAAAAAAAGAGCCCGTTTCTTGGTTTGTCTCTCTTTTTTCACTTTAACAGCCACATGATGGAGTTAAGAGTCTGGATGAAAGACCTCCAAGGGAGACAGGAATCTATCAAGTGTCCATTGACAGATGAATGGATCAAAAAGATGTGGCATACAAATACAATGGAATATTACTCAACCATAAAAAAGGAATGAAATCTTGCCATTTGCAAGAACGTGGACAGACTTAGAGAATAGAATGCTAAGCAAAAGAAGTCAGAGAAAGACAAACACCAGATGATTTCACTCACGTGAATTTAAAAAACAAATAAGCACTCTGCCAAATACTCACATCGCATCAGTGGTATATCTTCACAACTACTATTCAAAATAGATAATTATTAACTAAAGTCTATAGTTTTACTCAGATTTGGTTAGGTTTTAACCCTTTCTGTTCCAGGCTCATCCCAGCTGGCACATCACTCTCAGTCACTCCCCTTGGCCATGACAGTTCTCAGACTTTCCATATTTTCCATCATCTGGAAAGTTTCGAGGAGCACAGTTCATGTACTTTGTAGAATGATCCTCAGTTGGTTTATGTGTAATGTTTTTCTCAAAGGACTAGATGGGAGTTATGTGTTTGGGGGCGGGAGATCACAGAGACAAAGTATCCTTATCACTTCACATCAGGAATGTTTACTCTCAAGATGGCTTATCACTGTTGATGTTTATCTTTGATCACCTTGCTGGGGGTGTGTTGGCCACGTTTCTTCTCTGTCCATAAGGTATATTTCCTCTGGTGAAGTCACTACAGGCACATCTCAAAGAGTGGCAAGTTATGTAGCACCTCGTGAAGGCCTAAGTATCTACATAATGCAAGTATTTTATGCATAGAAAATATTCCTTCATTTATGGACTCCTTTCTTTGGCAAGTCTAAGCCTATTTTCAATGAAGAGTTTATTAGTGATAACTGTTTTATTTTTTCTAACACATGTGATTGCATAATTAGTCCTAGTAGGACTACTAATAATGGACAATTATTCTTATTATTCTTCTAATTGTTTTATTTAAATAACAACACGCATGTCAGAGAAAACTGAATACAGCAAAATATATAATTCACAGAGATCTGTACCTCATATTTTATATTAAGATAATAACATATCTATAACATGCCCTTGTATAGTATGTAAATATGTAGTTTTGTGGTCTTGAAGGAGTGTCATTGATTAGTTCAGCATAAAGCAGGTCATCCTAGATCACGGGCAATATTTGGATTTTAGAGGATATGATATTTCACAGCATGACTGAACCTGTTCAAAAAATGTACAAATGGCCAAGCGATTCATTGTGGCTGGCTCAATTGTTCTCAGGAATCCTCATTTTTATCTTCTTCCCCTTCATCCTCCTCAGCAGTAGTAGAACAATCAGGTATTTCAAATTTAAACAGACATTCAAAGACTGAAAGAATGTAGAGTGATTTCAATGAGTTTCAGGCTGAAGGGAAAAGATGTGACCATGAGGTGGCAGTAACATGAAACAACCTTTCTTGCGGGACTGATAAGTTTGCAAGAGGGGAGATCCATCACAATATTAACCCTTCCAATACTGGGGACACTGAAGAAGCTGCTTATGTGCCTAAGTGATGTGTTTCTGCAGCCTGGCTGGGGTGGGGGTGGTGGTCTCTGGATCAGAGACTTAAAAGGCCAACAGCAGTTCAGGGTCTTTTAGAGCTGAAGGGTTGATCTTGATTGATTGACTCACTGATCTTATTTATGATTAGGAACCGCTGGACACAGTTTCACGGGATATGGAAATCACGCAGGGAGTCAGTGCCTAAAAATCTGCTCTTCAGGGTTACGTTTTTAAAAGACTGATGTGTAAAAACCAATTCTGAGTTTGGCACCAGCAGCAGAGGTTTGACTAATGGGTATCAGCACGCCAATAAACAGTGAGCCACCTCTGGCTCACTGATATTACGGAAGGGAAAAAGAATCAGTTACAATGAACATATCATGTTTCATCGTGATGGGTTTTTTTAAACAAAGGGTTCAAAAATTATTCAAACTCATAATTTATTCTGTTGTGCTCTGCAGCAAGTGAAAAAATATTTAAAAGTGAAAGAATATTTTGGGAGTGATTTCGATGTCACGTTTTGTGCAATACACAATTTACATCTTAGGGGATCACTAGAAAATACTGAAAGCCCAAACACTAGAAAGATTCTGAATTTAGGGACGCCTGGGTGGCTCTGTCAGTTAAGCCTCTGCCTTCAGCTCAGGTCATGATCCCAGGGGCCTGGGATCAAGTCCATATGAGGCTCCTTGCTCAGCAGGGAGCCTGCTTCTCCCTCTGCCTGCCGCTGCTCCCTGCTTGTGTTCTCTCTTGGGCAAATAAATAAAA